>NC_056733.1:818360672-818475672 GCF_019279795.1 Protopterus annectens
TGATGGGTATATTGGGAAAAAGGTGCTAAGGATGGAGCTGCCTGGTAAGAGGAAAAGGGGAAGGCCTAAGATGAGGTTTATGGACGTGGTGAGAGAGGACATGCAGGCGGTTGGTGTGACAGAGCAAGCTGCAGAGGATAGGAAGAAATGGAAAGAGATGATCCGTTGTGGTGACCCCTAACGGGAAAAGCTGAAAGATGATGATGACAGACTGCTTTCTGCTCCCTCCACAATCTATTGGCCCATTTGTTCCACACAAGGTAATAGTTGATTTGAAGTAGTTTACTTCATTTGGTCTTCAACCTGTGGGTTACGGATCCGTATTGGATCCGAGCCGGCAACGTTTACTAGCATCTGCTCCGAGCACCAAACTCCTCCCCGAACTCATAATACACCTCCACTGCCTTCCATCCCCATATCTCGTTTGCCACGAATGGCTTTGCATCATGATCTCTTGATCTCAAACTTTGTCAGGCGGGTAAAAACTTTTTGAGTTACTACCTAAATTTTTTGAGAAAAAAGTATTAGTATAGGTTCCCCTTTCTCCTCCCCTCTCTTGGTACGTCAAGTTGTAGTGTTTTAGAGTAGTTTTATATTGCTATGTGGATTTTTGCTTCCCCTCCCTCCCTCAGTGTTTTCTGTGTACGACTGTGGTGAGTGTGTGTGCACCAGTAAGAAAGAAACATTTTTTTTCTTAAGATGTTCTTCATGTTTCACTGTTGCAGTCATCACATTTGGGTTATCTGCTTGCAGTAGCCCTCAGTCGGCTTGATAACAAAGTTTTGGGTCCTGCGTCGGTTGCTGTCTTATCTTCCATGACGTCAAAAAAAATCGAAAAACCACTGAACAAAAGTGCGAAAAGAGTCCAAAAGCACACCAAAGCCAAAGGTGAACGTATTTTATTAGTAACGTTTTCGCTTCTGTTTAACAGGAGCTTCATCAGACAAATAAAGGCAGCGCCAAAGGCACTTTTTAATAGCAACCAGGTATGCAGTATGATGTCATTTCCTTGGAAACCAAAGCTGTAACCACCACACCTGTTTAACAAGGCATCATCAATATTCAATACAAAAGGGCATCCCAAATCACGTAAAAATGACTGAATGAACATACAGCCTCAACAGTCTATACCTACGATTGTGTATTCTATTTGGGTAAAAATCTTACCACTTGTTTTATATATAAAAAATTTACGTGATTTGGGATGCCCTTTTGTATTGAATATTGATGATGCCTTGTTAAACAGGTGTGGTGGTTACAACTTTGGTTTCCAAGGAAATGACATCATACTGCATACCTGGTTGCTATTAAAAAGTGCCTTTAGCTGCTATTTGTCTGATGAAGCTCCTGTTAAACAGAAGCGAAAACGTTACTAATAAAATACGTTCACCTTTGGCTTTGGTGTGCTTTTGGACTCTTTTCGCACTTTTGTTCCATGACGTCAGGTAGTCAGGGGGTATATAGCATGCAGCCGACACCATTACATCAGTCTTTCTTGCCGTGCGGTGCCCAAAGCAGAAGCAGTTCGCAAGTGCAGGTCGCCCGACTCCTGAAATTTTCGTTTTCAAGTTTCAGAACAGAAGTCTTCAACTAAAGCTAAGTACCTCATGGCGGAAACTTTCTCTTGCTCTAAACCTATGTCAGTAAAAGTAAATAATTGTATTTCTTGTGGAAAGCAAATACCTCATAAAGATTTTCATTCCTACTGTATTCCTTGCCTAGGCCCTGACCATGACGTACCTTGCTGTAGGTTTTGTGCCTTTATTTAAACAACAGACTATTCATCATCTGTATATCTACGCTTCTCAATATTTTGGTACTGTGTTCAATTATCCAGATATGTCTTTGGTAAGCCATCTGAATACTGACATTCCGAAAAAACGCAAAGATAAAGACAGACAGGCCGCCTAGGTCCAAAGCTGCCGACGATTTTTCTCATAAGCCAGTTGCCAGTTCCCAGTGAGGCGCATTCGCAGCCCCTGATGCCCACTACTTAAGATTCGCAGGCCTCTACAGAGACCCATTCAGAGTCCGGTATGCCGCGAGATGCTTCAACTGTAGAACCTGCGGTTGTCCCTAACTTGGATGCTTCCGGAGCCGCTGTGTAGATACCAGCTTCTGAGGGTGTATTCATGCCTACTGACTTGCATATTAAATCGCCATCTTCTTCTTCAAGGCCTAAAACTTGCACCATGCCTAGAAAACCGACACACAGACCCACATGGTCAGGCCTCTATGCCTAAAAAAACAAGCGATAAGAATGGCTGAAGACCTTATTACTTTAATCAGGGGAAGCCAGCCTTCCCCCTCTAAGAGACCTAGGACTGAGTTTGCTTATGATACTTATGACTAGGATTCTGAAATTTCTATTTCCTCTGATGACCAGAATTTACCCTTATCTATCTATGTGGATTATGATGCTGAGGACTGTATTCCCTCTGCTTCCCCCAGAGGATTTCTGTTTTGGTGAAACCTTGCATACTCTGAGGGAGCATTTTCGTTGGGAAAGCCAAGATTACTCTGATTCTAAAAAGAGGCTTAGGGATTTCTTACACCTACACCAGCACAGGCCTTTAGCTCTCCCTCCTGTACTAGACATCGTTGATGATGCCTTTTCGGAATCTAGCTTGGTCCCTGCCTCTCTTACCTCCTGCTCCCAGAAAACCTGATAGATATTACAGGGTTCCTCACTCTCTACATGTTCCTTTTTAAAAATCCTACTGCAGATCCTGAGACCATTTCACAGGGGCCCAAGGGCATTAAGGCTACTACTGCCAAAAATCCTACACCCTCTGATAGAGGCTCCGGGTTGCTGGATAGATGGGGTTAAGAAGGTGTACACTTCGGCAGCCTTGGCCATTAGGGCCTTAAACTGCCAATTTCATATGTTAAAGTATCAGCAGCATATTATTGGATTGCTTAAACAGAAAATGATGATGATTCCCGATTGTGCTGAAAATAAGGATTTACAGGATTTAATGCATTCTGCCGAACAGGTTGGAAAACGTACTTTGCAATGTGGTTTTGATTCACTAGAGGCATCTTGCAGGGTTGCTGTCATTGGGTCTGTACTTGGAAGGCATGCTTGGCTTAAGGAACAATCCTTGCCAGGTCATGTTAAAGCTAAATTACTGGATGCTCCCTTAAATCAGGACCGCCTGTTTGGCAACAAAACAGAAGTAGTTCTTAAAAAGGTGGAGGAAAAAGCTAAATCTATGCAAACTGTTAAAGATTTCCTACAAGTACAACCTCCAAGATTTAATAGGCATTGGCCCTCTAAGAATTGGTCCTTTCCTGCCTCTTCCAGGCCTTCAGTCCAAACCCAGATCCAGCAGAACACCCAGGCCACAGTCCTGGGGTACGCACAGGACAAAGAAGTGGAGGACTCCCACTTCCAAATCAGGGAGTAGTAGGACCCCCCCCCCCCCCCGGTAAACTGTTTCAATGACTTAACTTTAAAACTTCCAAGCACTTCTCAACTAACTGCTCCTGTAGGGGGAAAGATTGCTCTGCAAGCAAAAAACTGTGAGCTCATTACCCAGGACAAATGGGTTTTAAATCTAGTTTCCCAAGAGTACAGATTTCACTTCCACATGTTACCAACCCCAAACGGTTGGCCAGTTCTACCCCCAAATCAGTGGGCAGAGGCTCATAAGCAAGTACTTTCTCTCTTAAGCATAAAGGCTATTCAAAGTGTACCAGAAGAGGAAAAGGGGCAAGGTTTCTACTCAAGACTTTTCCTGGTACGCAGAAAAGACAACTCATGGCATCCTATCCTGGACCTGTCTACCTTAAACATCTTTTTGGTGATTCTATTTAAAGGAAGTCTACCTGCACATCAGTCAGGGAATCTTGCAGAAGATACCTACGCTTCAAAGCAGGCTACATGCACTATCAGTTCTCTGCACTGCCCTTTGGCTTATCTACTGTGCTCAGGGTATTCACAAAGTGCGTAGCTCCAGTCATTGCATTTTACAGGCAAAGAAAATATTCAAATATACCCATACCTGGACAATTGTCTAATTAAGGCAGAAAGCCAGGACATACTTTTGAATCATCTGTAATTTGTACAGAGGGTGCTAACTTGTCTGGGGTACACCATAAACTAAAATAAATCACACATGGTACCCTTTCAGCAAATTATATTCCTGGGAGCAAGCTTGAATACAACTTCCCAGATGGCTTTCCTCACGCTAGAGAAACAAATTCATTTGACAACCTACTTCAAACTAATGGCCACAAAAACCCTGCTATCTGCAAGGCAAATACTGCAAGCCTTGGGGTTCATTGCATCCTGCATTCTACTAATTCCATATGCAAGACTGCATATGAGGAAACTACAATGGTATCTAAAAAGCCTATGGCGTCAACATTCTCAGTATCTTGAAGCAATGATTCCTATCATACCTTGCCTACGGTTAGAGTTCCTTTGGTGGGCAGAGGTCTGCCACCAAAACAAGGGACTACCATTCACTCTACTCCCTGCCACCCAAACCCTAACAACAGATGCATCAGATTATACATGGGGGGGCTCACCTGGCAGGGAAGTGCATTCAGGGAAAATGGAACCCAAGTCAAATGCACCTGCATATCAATCATCCCGAGTGTGGACTGCAGTATATGTGCAGGCTTCAGCCCTCGCACCATTAAAGATAGGAAGGCCAAGTTGGCCCTCAAAGGCCTTCTTCCCCCTTCAGAGTCTGTTTCCTCGACTTTGGTGACAGCGGCTGCTGTGGCTGCCTCTCCTTCCTCTCTTCCCCTGGCTTTTCCTCCCTTCCAGGCTGGGACTAAACCTCCTGTACTAAAGCCTGTGCCAGTGGAGCAGAAAAGGGGTAGAGAGAATGAGAGTCAAAGGTGTGGGAAAAGCGAAAGAGGTCTCTGGACCTCGCCTCACCTGCAAAAACGCCACGGATCCGTGACTCCCCTCTGCTCCGATCTCAGAGGTTCTCCCCGGAGCTGGAGGAGACACGTTCAGCTTCTCGGGCCTCGGTGCCCCAACCTGCAAGGTCAGAGTCCCTGGCCTCATCTCGGTCTACCTGGTCCTTGTCTGACATTGATCTGGATAAAATGAGGTTTATCCAAACTCAGATCCAATGGGGGGTCTTGCCAGCCCCCTCCCCCCTCAGGAGGGGGGAGCTCACTTTGTTTTTTCCAGCCTATATCTCCTTCTCCGATCCGACCTTCGGGTTCGGAGTATTCTTATGCGAGGTTGGCTTTGGTCAGGGGGTCAGTGCCGACGGTACCTGCTTCCTTGATGCCAACAGCTGCCTGGAGCATTTCGGATCCGACCAACTCAGATCCGTGCTGCTCTCGGAGCCGGAGGCTGGGTGTCGGATCCGAGGGAGTGTAACCTTTTTCTTCAGCTCCAACTTTGTCGGGCCAGGTTCCCTCCCTCGGAGCTCCGTAGGTTCATAGGTTGATTCTAGGCTGTCAGCCTTAGGGCCTATACAAGCCTAGCCATAATAATTCCCTGGCTATTTCTTCCCACACTATTTACTTCCCTGGACCCCTGTCTAGCAGGGTGACTGACGTGATCCCTGGGGTGAATTTCCCTCTCCCATCCAATCGTCAAGGTTCCTTTTGAAGAGGGCTAAAGAGGCACTCTGCTTGACATGTATGGGCAATCTATTCCAGAGTCTGGGGAGTTTCTGGGTCAGGAACCTATCCTTCCAGCATGTTTTGTTTATTGTGATGACAAGGTTTAGATTCCTGGAGTGTGTGGCTCTGTGGTATTGGGATTTCTTTAAGTGTAGCATGTCCAACAGCTCTGTGTTTGACATGGCCTTGTATGTTAAGCAGAGGTCGCCTCTGAGTAGATATGCGACAGAGTATAGCTGGAGTTTGTCGGTCAGCGTAGGGCATCTGCTTTAGGCCTGTGATTCGTTTAGTGAGGTATTTCTGCGGCCTTTCCAGTTATTGCAGATGTCTTGAGAGGTACATACTGAACGGGGCGTTGTATTCTATAATGGGTCTAATGAGGGATGAGTACAGTGGGACAATGACCTCTTTTTTTCTGGATGAAAAGCCCTTAGTGATGAGATGTGCCACTTAGAAGGATTTCCTGACTGCTGTGGCGATGTGGTTATCAAAGGTGAGACCACTGTCCACCTGTGTCCCTAAGTCTGTTATCACACTTTCGGTGTTTAGTGTACTGCTATCTATATGGTAATTCACGGATACATGTTGTTTCCCCAAAGGGGATAACTATACATTTCTTGGCATTGAGCTTGAGCCCATGGCTCTGTCACCAAGCATCTGTTTCTGTAAGGCCCTTTTGTAGAGTATCCACATCATTTGGGGATTCAATAATGGCTCCCAGTTTGCAGTCATCTGCGAACTTTGTTAGCCAGAGTCCCTTAGTGTTGGCCTGTACTTCAGGGAAGTAGATGCCAAACAAGAGCTGTCCCAGGACTGAACCCTGAGGTACTCCACTTGTCTGGAGGCTGGATTTGGAGTCTGCTACTTTTACAGTGTGGGTTCTATCAGTAAGCCAGTTAGCAACCCATTGGGTGAAGTAGGGATTAATGCCCAGCTTAGTAAGTTTATATATGATTCCAGAGTGGGAGATGGTGTCAAAGGCCTTGGCAAGGTCTAGATAGGCTGTGTGGACCACCTTACCCTTGTCCATGACTCTGGAGACTGATTCGAAGACATCAGTCAGGTTCAGGAGACAAGATCAGCCCTTCACGAACCCAAGCTGGGTGGGGTCCAGTGTTTGAAGGTTATCAATGTCTTTGTTTATAAGTTCCATGATAATACGCTCCATGGCCTTGCATATAAGGCTTGTCATACTGATGGGACTGTAGTTTCTGGGATCCAAGGTGGATCCTCCTTTGTGGAGTGGGATAACTGTAGCTCTGCATCACTCAGTGAGCATGAAACCTTAGGTGAGGCTATGATTAAACATGACACTTAGGTGAGGTGCCAGTTCATATTGTAGTTCATGTAGTACACAGCCCGGGATGTCATCTGGTCCCATGGATGCTGTATTCTTAGCTTTGGAGAGTGCGTTTTGTACCTGTGTGGCCGTTACCCGAATTTGGCAGTCTTCTGGTATTGAGATGGGCTATTTAGGGTGTGAGAGGGGGGTGAAGTTGGCACTGAATCAGTCTGCCAGGATATTGGCAATATCCTTGGGATCAGTATATTTAATGCCATTCTGTTTTAGCTCAGAGCAGATCTGAGCATTGCCATTTAGATTCTTGACATAGTTATAGAATGCCTTGTGGTTGTCTTTGGAATCTTTGGCAATTTTATTTTCGTAACTAGCTTTGGAAGATTTTATGAGGGATCTCAGTTTCTTACTGAGGCTGGTAAGGGAGTTTTTTGCATCCTGGGATTTTCTTCTTTTCTGCAACAGTTTCTTCCTTTTGTTGTAAAGTTTGTTTATGGCAGGGGACCACCAGATTGGTTTCATTTTTTTGGATTAGAGCATCTTGGTTCTATTTGGGATGGCACGATTCATGCATGAGTGGATGTGCTGGTACAGTGCCTTAGTGTAGGATTCAGCAGTTGAACTTTCAGTTCCCGTCTGCATGGGTGTCATGAAGTTTGTCACTTATGACTTGAGTAGCATGAAGTTGGCTTTGGAGAAGTTTTTTATGGAGGTTTCCTTACTTGGGGGGGTGGGATGTGGATGTTAAGGGTGATTAGCTTATGGTCAGACCTGACTAACGAGGGAGTAACCATAGGTGTGGAGCATCGATTTCCCATGTTGGTAATGACCAGGTCTAGGATATTGGAGCCCCTGGTGGGACAATGGATTAGTTGATCCAGGGCGTTGGAATATATGCATTCCAAGAACCGTTTGGCAAAGGTGTTGGTACACGAGTAGTTTTCCCAGTTAATGGCAGGGTAGTTAAAATCACCCAGTATTAGGGTGTTTGATTCTATCTTAATATTTTCCAGTATGCTTAGAAAGGTGTAGTGAGAATCTTGGGGTATGGTGGGGGAACTGTAGCAAGCGACAATTTGGATTGCAGTCTTACCTAATGTTAGTTGCACCTGGAGAATTTCAGACGCATTGTGTTGGGCAACTAGCCTGGTGGTGTGAATATCCTTGGTGAATATTGACACTCCTCCACCTTTAGTGTTTCGATCCTGGTTTGGTGGCCGAAAAGTGTGGTAAGAGTTGTAGCCTGGTTTTGCAGGGGTGCTCTCTGGAGCCTTGAACCAGGTCTCAGTTACTGCACAGATATCGATGTTCTCCATTTTTAGGAGTGCCTCGAGAGAGTGCATTTTGAGGTTTAGACTTCTAGCATTGAGTAGCATTGCCTTCAGATTTTGCATGCTTGTACCTGTTACGGTGGTGGTTTTGTCCTTTGAACTTTGCCTACAAAAGGCACTATAGGGGTGGCAAGAGCCTTAGCCTGTAACCTGAATCCCAGGGGCGACAGGTGCAAACCTTCTCTGGCAAAGCATCGTGGTCTGTCAATCATGTCGTCCCAGGCAGACGGGTACTGGATCCCTTTTGAATGACACCAGAAGCTTAGCCAATTGTTGAAGTCAATAATTTTGTCCTTATAGTGTTGTATCATTCTGGGCTAAGGCAGGGTGCTACTCAGGGCTAGGGTCATACCTGCCTGGGCCACATGATCTGAGAGCTCTTCCATGTCTATCTTCATGTAGTCCAGGGAGGTACATCTCAAGTCATTCACTCCAACATTGAGAATGACAGAGTCATGTTTGTACTTGTTGTGGAGTGACTTGAGTGCATGCATTATGTGGCGGATCCTGGCACCCGACAGGCAGCTGACTGTAATTTTCTCCTTGTTCAGCCCGGTGAGAGGGACATCAGTGTGCCGGACTATAGAGTCACCTATGACTAAAGTGTTAGGTACATTGTCTTGCCTTAGGGGGTGTTGCTGGGTGGCACACTGGTGTTGTGAACTATGTGACACTTTGGTTGTGATTGGTGTTTGTTTGCATTTCAGCTTCAGAGGTCCTTGTTGCTTGGGCAGGTTACAGTTAAGGGCCGCTGCATATGTGGATTTAGTGTTGCTATATGTGGGTGTTGGTGGTGTGGGTTTAGAAGGGCTATGTGTTGCTTGAATGTAGTGTGGGTGTTAACCTTCTCCTCTTGACAGTCTAGCACAATCTTGGGTGGAGAGAGCTTTGCTTCCATTTTTGGCTATGTAAGTGCATCTCTCACAGGTTGAAGTGTTGGGTGGTAGGAGGAGAGGGTTGTCTGTGTACATGAGGTAATTGCTGCATTGCCCCAGTGTGCCCAGATTCACCAGGTAGACAGGAGAAATCACCGGAAGCTGACCCTTGGACATGTTTGGTTTGGTGCTTTTTTTTTTTTTTTTTTTTTTTTTTTGTATAAAGTACAGGAGCTGTTTTCCCTTACCTTAGCAAGGTACTTTGCAGTTATAGGTTGTTTAGTGCCTACTATTAATTTCTCCTTATTAACAAGGAGAGTTGAGTGCTTGTATCAGTTTAAGGCTTCCTAGTGCTTTCCAGCAGGTATTAGAGAAAGTGTTAGTCACAGGGATGCTTAAAGGTAAGATGAAAAAAAAAATGCACACTGCAGTGTGCACTAGAGAAGTTAGATGTGTAAGTGGGTAACTTAAGTTTTATCTGTTTAAAAAGTTAAGGTTTAGTGGAGAGTTACTATTTTTAAAACAGCAAGATGGATTGAAAGGGGTGGTCACTTTTGTATTCTGGTACTATGGAATACAGTAGGATGGCCAATAAATTTAAAGGGATTTGAAAAATGATGATTTTGTGATTACTCACACAAGCCAATGAAAGTTGAGAGGAAATGAGATATATGGTCAGATTAATATGAGGCAGGCAACTAGAAAGACAGTGGTATTTAACAAGACAACTGTAACTGGGTGGGAGGGCGGGAAAAAAATTCTGCCCGACTCAGAAGAGAGAGAGAGCTGTGGTCTCTTTTAAAGTTTAATATGCTGTTAAAGCAGAATGCAAGTAAAACACAAGGTAAAGAAAACAAACCACAGTATTCAAAATATAGAAAGGCAATAAAGTAATACAAAATACAAGAAATAAAAGCAAACTAACCTTTCCTTCACAGCAAAGTGTAGCAGAGTCTGGATGAGCCTTTCTGGTAATGTACCTCGGGCCCAGCTCCGATTCTCTCTGACCCGGGGAGACTGGCCTCCTTATTGGTTTCTCAGGAGGTTCACTCTCCTTCGGCGTTCGACGTCGTAGAAAGGGTTCTCCCTGCTGGATTGAGACCCCTGGCTGCCTCCTCGGACTCCAGACCCCCTCAACTCTGTGTACCATCCCCATCTTTTTACCAGAGGGATAGCTCGTGCTCGAGCCCGAGACAGTTACCCCTGAGGAACAAGTGGCTTGTGGCCTCCCCCTGGAGAGCCCCACCGGAGAGGTACCTCACAAGCATACGTGCAAGAGGAGGCACTTGGATCCCCCCCCCCCCCCCCCGAGTCTCTCACCGAGGACATGAACTTGGATGATGGAGAAGGTTCCCCTAGGTCATCTCCCGTGGATGTCTCCTTTGGAGACATCATGGAAATACTGCGCCAACAGGGAGGTTGGTCTGCTCCCAAACCTTCTTCATGACGAGTCTGTGTTCCTGGAGGCTTTCGGCACGGGCCCAGCTACTTCCTGGGTGTCCCCTCCCATGTATCCTTTGGTGGATTTGGTCACCTCGTAGGCATGGATGGAACAGGACACGATGGCACCTATCAAAAAGACCGGATAAAATTTTAAGCCTCCAACCCCCCCCACCCCCCACCCCAATAGACCAGCCTGAAACAAGGGCTCCCCCGTAGACGCTATGGTGGTGGCAGCAGCGTCTAAGAAGGAACCTGTTCAGGAGAGTTCCTCGGTCCATCCTTCTGACAGAGAGTCGCGGATGATGGACCACCTAGGGAAGCAGGTTTACGCTTCAGCTACCTTTTCGATTAGGACGCTGAACTACCTGGCCCATGTCACCAGACTCCAGCGCGACCTAGTAAAGGAAATGGAGGAGTCCCCCCCCCCCCAAGTCCATGTCGCAGGAGGACAAGGCTTCATTCTCCACGAGGACAGCCACTTAAAAGCAGTATCTAAAACATCCATGCGACTCCTTTCACATGCTACGGAAGGAGCAACTAGGGCGGCTGGGTCCGGCGTGTCCACGAGGCGCAACGCCTGGCTCAGGTTATATCAATTTTTGGAACCCTTTAAGGCATCCTTTGCCAAAGCCTCTTATGATGGCTCTACACTCTTTGGTAAGACTGTCAGAGATATTAGTCCAGAGTGAGAAGGGCGTAAAGGCACTGTCTGCCATTGGGATCCGCTTCTGTAACCCTCAAAGGTCCTTTTCCTGGAACCAGAGAGGGCAAAAGAAGATCTCGTTTTGGAAGTCACAGTATTCCCGGGACACTCGGGGCTCTTTTTCCCCCAGAGGCAAAGGGGGGACAGAACAGACGCCGGCCCAGAGACAGAGGGGTCCAAGGAATTTTGGGTCTCGAGAACCTTTCTCTGACAGACCCGGGCAGCAACCCTGAGGGGTTGCCCGACTTCTCTACTCTGGAGGCAGTCGGGTGACGATTGTCCTTGCACCTAGTGGCATGTGAGTCCATAACAACGGACCGCTGGGTGCTTCAGATCATGTCTGGAGGATACTCTATGCCCTCCGTTGGTTCCCCCAAATCTCCCAGACACCTTACCACCCACACAAAGGGAGGCAGCAGTACAGGAAATTTCCAGGCTGCTAGAAAAATGAGCAATCAAAATAGTCCCCCCAGATCAGTCCAGATAAGGCTTCTACTCCAGGTTCTTTTTGGTGCCAAAGAAAACGGGGGACTTAAGGCCCATTCTGGATCTGTCTACCCTGAATCTGTCAGTTGCCAAAGAGAAGTTCCGGATGGTCCCATTACAGTCCATCATGCCATACCTGCAAGAGAGCGACTGGATGTGCTCGTTAGACCTCCAGGATGCTTACTATCACATAAAAATGCACAGAACCTCCAGGAGGTTCCTCTGCTTCCAGCTAGGAGTCGGTCATTACCAATTTTGAGCCCTACCCTACAGCCCCCAGGGTGTTTACCAAAGTGATGGCGGTGGTAGCGGTTCACTTGAGGCTTCAGGGAATTCAGGTCTATCCGTACCTGGACGATTGGCTCCTCACTGCTCCCACCAGGTGTCTACTCTCCCAAGCCAGGGATTTTTTCCTGACTCTTGACCTGCATTTGGGGATCACAATCAACGCATTCAAATCTCTCCTAGATCCTGTACAGGTGATGGACTACATTGGTGCTAGGTTAGATACTCTTCAGTGCAAAATATTCATGACCTCAGAGAGAGTTCAAAACCTGATGATGCATGTCTCCCTGATCTACCACTCTCATCTCCCAACGGCTGAATATAGTGTTGAGGCCCTTAGGCTCGATGGCGGCGACCATAACTCTTCTCCCATGTGCCCGGTTACACATGAGAATTCTACAGTGGACTCTAGCTGTACAGTGTTTCCTGTTGGAACTGCCATTGACATATCCAATTCAACTTAGTCGAGTCTGTCGGTCGTCCCTCATATGGTGGATGTACTCTCCAGACATTTTGGAGGGACGACCTTTTGTTCCAGCACCGGCCCAAGCCACAGTGACCACAGATGCCTCCCAACTCAGGTGAGGGGGCATTGTTCGGGCAGGACAGTCCAAGGCCTGTGGTCCCCATAGAGACCAGCTTGCACATAAATGTCCTAGAGATGAGGGTGGTCCTTCTAGCGTTGTAGGCCCTTCATGCCTTTTCCTCTGGGAACGATTGCTATTCAGTCAGACATGTCAGTGGTCTGGTATATCAACAGACAGGGAGGGGACCAGATCTTACCCCCTTTGTCGCGAGGCTATGAGAGTGTGGAAATGGGCGACCTCCGGTCGCTTTCTCATCGCAAAGCACATGATTTCCTTCAAGGATGCATCTGCAGTCCTTACAAATGGGTTGTCCTGTCGTCAGGCAGCCCTTCGGTCGGCCGGATTCCAAAGTCTGGGTCTGGCCTCGGCTGGTGTCGCACTTCACCCGACGTCATAGCTGCAGTTATTCGGGTATAAAGGCATCAGCCGACGCCATTTTCCCCAGTCTTTCTTGCCGCGTGGCGCCCGAAGCAGAAGCTGTTCGCAAGTGCCGGTCGGTCAGAACCAGAGATTACTACTACCGAATACGATTTCGAAGACTTCTAAAAAGCTAAGTACCCCGTTGGGGACTCTTTCTTGCCTCAGCCGATGTCAGAAAAAGTGAATAACTGTTTAACTTGTGGGAAACAAATACCTCATAAAGATTTCCACTCTTACTGCTTACCCTGTTTAGGCCCAGACCACGACGTAGCAGCTTGTCTAGCCTGTGCTTCTTTTAACCGGCGGACGCTTAGACGTCAGTCTGAATTTGCTGAGGAGATTTTCGGCTCCGATTTTGCTTATATTATGCCGTCGGATCCTCCGACTACGCAAATGTCTAAAAAGCGCAAGGAAAAGGACCGACACTCGTGGTCCGCGGCTTCGGCCGAAACCGCGGTTAAGCCTACCGCGAGTTTCTCGGTTTCGGCTGAAACTGAGCAAGCGGTTCTTCCTTCAGCTGAAAACTTACCTTCTACCGAGGCCTCTTCCAGCCTGGTGGAATCGCCTTCGGAAAACCCACCTGCTGTTGCAGTTTCTCAGGAATTAAATGACACTATTCCCTTGGATATTTCAACCCCTGCACGTGGAGCTGCTAGGCCTCCTGCAGCCATGTCCATTAAGGCCTTTGCCAGGGCTAAAGCAGCTAAAGCTACTAAGACTGTGCCTGCTAAGACCCCCACTCACAGGCCCAGCTCTAGTTCTCAAATGCTTAGTTTAGCAGAGGATCTCATTTCTTTAATCCGGGGATCCCAACCTCTTCCAGACAGGGCCTCTCAGCCACCTCCAGAGGAAGAGGCCTAGAGCAGAGCCCCCTCAGCCACTTGCTACAGATGATTCCTCTGATGATTCAGATGATTCCGACCCTCCAGAGGCTACTTTCTCCCCTTATGAAGACTCTGATGCTGAAGAGTCCATCCCTTCTGCCTCTCCGCCTGAGGAATTTTCCTTTGGGGAAACCTTGCATGCTGTGAGGGAACAATTTCAGTGGCAGGGCCAGGATTTTTCAGACTCCAGAAAAAGGCTTAGAACCTTTCTGCATTTACCACAACATAGGCCTTTAGCCATTCCTCCAGTTCTTTCTGTTGTAGATGATGCATTTAATGATGCTTGTACTGCTCCTGATTCTCTACCTCCGGCCCCTGCTAAGCCTGATAGATACTACAGGGTCCCGGACACACATTACCATTTGTATAAGGCTCCTTTGCAGATCCCGAGACTATCTCCCAAGGACCCAAGGCTGTAGCAGCTACTTCTGCTAAGAACCCCTCCCTCAGAAAGGGAATCCAGATCCTTAGAGATGGGGTAAAAGTTTACACTTCTGCTACTCTTTCAGCTAGGGCCTTGAACTGTCAATTTCACATGATCCAGTATCAAGAATTTATGCTAGACCAGTTAACCAAAAAACTGTCCTCTGATGAATCATTAGACAAAAAATCTGTTCAGGAAATGGTACATAACATTCAGCAAGTCAGTAACCATTCCTTAAAATACGGCTATGATGCACTGGAGGCTTCCTTTAGATCAGCCATGACTGGCACAGTTATCAGAAGGCATGCATGGTTAAAAGAGCAGGCCTTACCAGACCATGTCAAGTCCAAACTATTAGATGCTCCTATGGATAAGATCAATTTGTTTGGCTGTCCTGCACAACAGGTGCTGAAGAAGATGGAAGAGAAGGCAAAATCTGTCCAAACAGTAAAAGATTTCTTACAGGTCCAACCGCCAAGGTTTAGCAGGAATTGGCCCTCCAAGAATTGGTCCTTTCCAGACTCATCCAGAGATCAGAGGGGCAGGAATAGGCGTTCAAGAGGCAGAAACCAATCCAGGGGTGCCTACAGGGGACGCCAGTGGCAGAGTCACAACCAGCGAGGTACAGCCACGGACACAGCCACCACCACAACTACAGGACAATCACAGTGACTTGGCTCTGGCACCGCCTACCAGGGAGCAACTAGAAGCACCTTTAGGCGGGAAGCTAGCCTTATTTTCAATAAACTGGCATTACATCACAAGAGACAAGTGGATTTTACAGACAATAGACCAAGGCTACAGGTTTCACTTCCATACTCTACCAGGGAAGAGAGGAATGCCAATCCTACCTCCAAATCAAAAGGCAGAAGCTCTAAAACAAATATCCCAATTATTAAAGATGAGAGCTGTGGAAAAGGTACCATCTATGGAGCAAGGAAAAGGATTTTACTCCAGACCCTTCCTGGTACCAAGAAAAGAGAGCAAATGGAGACCTATTCTCGACCTGTCCGCTTTAAACACATTCCTCATTGTTCCAAAATTCAAAATGCTGACTCTACAGCAGCTTCTTCCCATACTGGGCAAGGTGTCTTGGCTGGTAACTCTAGATCTCAAGGAGGCATACCTGCACGTCCCCATACGACCAAATTGCAGAAGATACCTCAGATTTCTTGCAGGATCAGAGCATTATCAATTCTCAGCATTGCCTTTTGGCTTATCTACTGCTCCCAGAGTGTTCACGAAATGCCTGGCATCAGTAATTGCTCATTGCAGGCTTCAGGGAATCCAAATATACCCCTACCTGGACGACTGCCTGATACAAGCGGACAACAAAAACAAGCTAGCAGAAGACTTACAAAGGGTCATTTACTTGCTACAAGCCCTGGGATACACAGTCAATATAAAAAAGTCAAGACTGATACCATCCCAGAGAATAACCTTTTTGGGTGCAGAGTTGGACACATCAAAGCAAATGGCATTCCTAACAGTAGAAAAACAGCAGCAGCTACCTCTCTACTTCTTGGCATTAACAAAGCAGAACCATCTGACAGCCAGAAAAGTACTGCAAGCCTTGGGCTTCATGGCATCCTGCATAATATTGGTTCCTCATGCCAGACTGCATATGAGAAAACTACAGTGGTACCTAAGGAATTTATGGTCTCAACACAAGCACAGCTTAGAAACCCAGATTCCAATTATTCCATGCCTGAAGCAAGAATTCCTATGGTGGGCTCAGGCTTGTCAATCAAACACAGGATTGCCCTTCCACAGTACTCAACCAAACCAAACCATCACAACGGACACCTCAGACCTCGGTTGGGGGGCACACATGCTGGACAAGTGCATACAAGGCTTATGGACTCAAGACCAGCTGCACCTACACATAAATCTAAAGGAGATGCTGGCAGTAAAACTGGCAATTCAGGCATTCAGACCATTTCTTCAACAAGGTCTATTGATAAGGACAGACAACACCACAGTTATGTGGTACATCAACAAACAGGGAGGCACACATTCGTATCCTCTTTGCCGGATGGCAGTGGACCTCTGGAATGTGGCCCTGAGCTACAACATTCAGTTAAAAGCAGTTTTTGTACCAGGAAAAGAAAACATTCTAGCAGACATATTAAGCAGGACTACCACGGATGCCCACGAATGGATGCTGCATCCGGACATCTTCAGAACCATTACAAGAAAATGGGGGCTTCCAGAAATAGACTTATTTGCATCCCCACGCAATCACCAGCTAAAGAAATTCTGCACAAGGACGTACCACCCACTTGCGTGGAAGGTGGACTCCCTATCCTTCAGTTGGAAAAACCTGACAGCATATGCATTCCCACCGCTTCCTTTGATGCACAAGGTGCTATTGAAGATCAAAGAGGACCGTCCAAGGATCATTCTGATAGCTCCAGACTGGCCAAGGCAACATTGGTACCCATTACTGAGGAGCATGTCTCGGGAACAAATATGGCCACTACCCCTGGTTCCCTTGCTGTTAACACAGAACAACTTCAACAATCTGCATCCAAACCTGAAAACTCTGCAGCTGACTGCCTGGAACATTGCATAAGACCAATTAACCCTAATTTATCCCAAAGGGTTAAAGACATTATCCTTGAGGCTCGCAGACCCTCAACAAGAAAAAATTATTCCGCAAAATGGAAAAGATATCTCATTTGGAGTACTGCAAAAGGAGAAGATGTGTCACTGGTTAACATAGCCAACATCCTGGAATACTTGGCAGAGCTCTTCCACACAGGCCTGTCCTACTCCTCCATCAAGATTCATGCATCAGCTATTTCAGCAGAATACATCTTGGATCCTCCTGTCTTCTCACATCCTCTGCTCAGACAGTTTCTGAGAGGAATTAAAAATGTAAAGCCTCCTAGGAAGCCACCATTACCAGCATGGGACTTGAACTTTGTGCTAGAAAAATTGACACTTCCTCCTTTCGAACCAGCAGCAATAGCAGATTTACAATACTTATCATGGAAGACTGCCTTCCTGCTGGCAATCACTTCAGCAAGAAGGGTCTCTGAACTTCAGGCATTAATGGCAGTACAACCCTTCCTGATCTTCCATCAAGATAGTGTCCATGAGAACAAATCCTTCCTTTATGCCTAAGGTGGTCTCCAGAGTTTCTTTGAATCAGGCTATCCACCTACCTACATTCTTCCCCAACCCACAGAACAGGGGAGAAAGACTGCTGCATACCTTGGATGTACATAGGCAATTACGCTACTACCTGGACAGGACCAAGGGCAATAGAAAAACTGACCAGCTACTGGTAGCATATGCAACAGGAAGGGAAGGCAAAGCAATTTCGAAACAGACAATCTCCAAGTGGATAGGAAATTGCATTAGATTTTGTTACTCCTACCATGGAAAGAAAACTCCAGAGAACATCAGGCCTCACTCTACAAGGGCTACAGCCACTACCACAGCCTTCTTACGAGCAGTGGCTACCAAGGACATTTTAGAGGCTGCTACTTGGAGCTCCATGCATACTTTTGCCAAGCATTATAATTTACCTTTATACTCTAGATCCCGAGCAGGTTTTGCCACTGCTGTTTTGCAAGGGATCCTAACTACACCATAACTTTATTTTTCCACCTCCCCCAGTTTGGCTATGGTATTCTACCCATTTGTAAGGACTGCAGATGCATCCTTGAAGGACATAGTACAGTTTTGTACCTACCATAAATGTAGATGTCCGATAGGAATGCATCTGCAGTCAGGATTACCCACCCGCCTTCCCTCTGTGGTGCTCCTAGGGTATTTGCCCATCTTATAGCTAGCTGGGGAATCTATTATGGTGTATTTGTTTGTATATATGTACATACATGCTTATTTTTTGTGTTTGCTCTCTACTATTTGGAATCGTTGGCATTTATCCAAATTTAGCCTTCCAAGAGGGCACCTGGCATCTGGGGCAAGAAACACTGAGGAAAATGGCGTCGGCTGATGCCTTTATACCCGAATAACTGCAGCTATGACGTCGGGTGAAGTGCGACACCAGCCGAGGCCAGACCCAGACTTTGGAATCCGGCCGACCGAAGGGCTGCCTGACGACAGGACAACCCATTTGTAAGGACTGCAGATGCATTCCTATCGGACATCTACATTTATGGTAGGTACAAAACTGTACTTTCTTTGTGTTTCACTGTTGCAGTTATTACATTTGGGTAATCCTTCTGGCAGGTTGCCCTCAGTCTGCCTGAATTCCAAAGTCTTGGGTCCTGCGTCGGGTGCTGTCGCCTCTTCCCTGACGTCAGGTCGTCAGGGGGTATAAAACATGCATCCGACGCCATTTTCTTCAGTCTTTCTTGCCACGTGGTGCCCGAAGCAGAAGCAGTTTGCAAGTGCCGGTCGGCCAACTACTGAGATTTTCGTGTTCGAGTTTCAGATTCGAAGTCTTCATTGAACGCTAAATACCCCGTTGGGGAAACTTTTTTCTTGCTCCAGACCGATGTCAGAAAAAGTTAATAACTATATTTCTTGTGGGAAGCAAATACCTCATAAGGACTTTCATTCTTACTGTATTCCTTGCCTAGGCCCTGACTACGACGTTTCAAATTGTCGGTTTTGTGCTAGATTTAACCAACGCACTATTAAGCATCTGTACGATTTTGCATTAAGCTATTTTGGGTGCAGATTTAATTATACAATGTTGTTGGATAGCCATCCGACTACTGGAGTTCATAAAAAACGCAAAGAAAAGGAAAAAGACAGGCAACCGAGGTCCAAAACCGACGACGAAGCTTCTCCTAAGCCAGTCGCCGGTTCTCAATGAGGTGCTTTCGCAGCCCCTGATGCCCGCTACTTTAGAGTCGCAGGCTGCCACCGACTCCCACGTGGAGTCGGCCAGGCCGCCGGAAACTCAAGGTATTGGAGCCTTAGAGACTATTCCTTCAGATGGGTCCGGAGCCGCTGAGCAGGCATCGGCTTCTGAGGGTGTATTCAGACCTAAACAATTATTTATTAAACCGACTACAGCTTCAAAAGCAAAGACTAAAACACCTTTAAAGGCAAAGAAACTAGTTCACCAGCCACATGGACAGGCCTCCATGCCCAAAAAACAAATGCTCAAAATGGCCGAAGACTTAATTACCATGGTCAGTGGTTCCCATCCCCCTCCTGATAAGAGGCCTAGGCAAGAGACACAGACTATGAATCTTCAGATCAGGTTTCTATCTCCTCTGATTCCTCTTCTGATCAGGAATATTCATTTCCCCCCTATGAGGATTCTGATGCTGAAGAATCTATTCCTTCAGCCTCTCCCCCCTGAGGACTACTCTTTTGGGGAAACCTTGCATACCATGAGGGAGCATTTCCACTGGGAGAGCCAAGATTATTCAGAATCTAAGAAGAGACTCCGGGACTTCCTTTTACTGCTGCAACACAAGGCCTCTAGCTATTCCACCTGTGTTAGACATTGTTGATGATGTGTTTTCAGAGTCTAGGCTGACCCCTGACTCCTTACCTCCAGCTCCTGTTAAGCCTGACAGATACTACAGTGTTCATGATTCTCATAAATTCCTTTTTATAAACCCTGCTGCAGACCCAGAAACTATTTCTCAGTGTCCCAAAGGGGTTAAGGCTTCCACTGCAAAAAAACCCTACCCCCCTCTGACAGAGATTCTAGGACACTGGATAAATGGGGAAAAAAGATTTACACACATCTGCTACCTTGGCTATAAGAGCCTTAAACTGCCAGTTTCATATGCTCAAATATCAGCAGTATGTTATGACACTGCTTAAACAGAAAATCTTGGTAAATTCTGAATGTGCAGAAAACAAAGAAATACAGGATTTATTACATGCAGCTGAACAAGTTGGAAAGCATACTTTGCAATGTGGTTTTGATTCTCTGGAGGCCTCCTGCAGGGCCGCAGTGACGGGTTCTGTAATTAGAAGGTATGCTTGGTTGAAGGAACAAAATCTGCCTGATCTAAATTATTAGATGCACCATTACAGCATGATACCTTATTTGGTGTTAAGGCAGAAGAGGTGTTAAAGAAAATGGAGGGCAAAGCTAAATCTTTGCAAACGGTCAAATGTTTTTTAAAAGTACAGCCACCTAGGTTTAGCAAGCACTGGCCTACAAAGAATTGGTCCTTTCCAGTGTCAGACAGACCTTAAAGGGGCAGATCCAGACGCCCTAGAGGCAGATCCCAGCTGCAAGGTTCGTACAAGTCTAAGCAATGGGGTGCTTCTACCTCCAAAAGTGGAGAAGACAAATCACAACCCTACAGGAAACAGTCTCCATGACTTCCCCCTGTCTGCACCAAGCACTTATCTTCTGGCAGCAACCTTAGGGGGAAAAACAGCACTTTTTTCACAAAATTGGCACATTATAACCCAGGACAAATGGGTTCTAGACATAGTGTAACAAGGCTACAAGTTTCACTTCCATACCCTGCCAAGGGCAAACGGTTGGCCAGACCTGCCAAAAAGTCAATGGGCAGAGGCTCAAAAACAAGTTTCATCCCTCATGGACATGGGGGCTATTCAACATGTGCCACAACAAGAGCAGGGACAAGGATTTTACTCGAGACTGTTCCTGGTACCCAGAAAGGACAAAGCATGGAGACCAATACTGGACCTATCTATTCTAAACACTTTCTTGGATATACCAAAATTCAAGATGTTGACCTTATAGCAGCTTCTGCCCATGCTGGGCAGAAAGGCTTGGCTCGTGACTTTAGACCTAAGAGGCATACCTGCATGTCCCTTTCAGACAAGCATGCAGAAGATACCTCAGATTCAAGGCTGGCTCAAAGCAATACTGATTCTCTGCACTGCCATTTGGCTTATCTACTGCGCCCAGGGTCTTCACAAAGTGCCTAGAACCAGTAATTGCTTTCTGCAGACAGAGAAATACAAATATATCCTTACTTGGACGACTGCCTCATTCAAGCAGAGAACAAGGACATTCTACTGCAGCATCTGGCATTTGTGAAAAGACTTTCAACATGCCTATGGTACACAGTCAACGAAAAGAAATCAAAACTAGTACCCTCTCAAGAGATAATATTCCTGGGTGCACGCTTAAATACAACTCCCCAGTTAGCTTATCTCATGCCAGACAAACAAAGGCAACTGACTACCTATTTCAAGGGAATGGCAACAAAGGCCCAGTTATCTGCAAGAAAAATTCTGCAGGTTTTGGGCTTCATGGCATCCTGTATCCTACTAATTCCATATGCAAGACTGCATGAGGAAACTTCACTGGTACCTAAAAAGTTTCTGGACACAACATTGCCACAGCCTGAAAACAATGATTACTCTCATTCCCTGCCTGCAACAGGAGTTTCGATGCTGGGCAAAGGCTTGTCACCAAAACAAGGGACAGCCATTCTCACTACCCCCAGCCAGGCAGAACCTAACAATGGATGCATCAGATTATGCCTGGTGGGGGGCACACATGGCAGGAAGAGGCATTCAGGGCACCTGGTCCACAAACCAAATGCATCTACTTATCAATCAAAAAGAGATGCTAGCTGTTCAAATGCCCTGACAGCCTTCAAGGACCTAATTCATCCGGGACAACTTCTGATAAAGACAGACAACACCACAGTCATGTGGTACATAAACAAGCAGGGGGGCACGCATTCTTACCCCCTTTGCAGACTAGCCATGGCTTTATAAGACACAGCATTGACTTACCAAGTTCATCTGCAGGCACAATTCCTGCCAGGAAAGGAAAATATTCTGGCAGACGAACTAAGCAGAAACCTCATGGATCCACAAGTCTTCAGCATGATAAAGAAATGGGGACGCCCGGACATAAATCTATTTGCCTCTCCTCACAACTGTCAATGAAAAATATTCTGCACAAGGACTTATTACAGACAAGCATGGAAAGTGGACGCCCTATCTTTAAGCTGGAAAAACCTGTCAGTATATGCCTTTCCTCCACTGCCTCTCCTCCCCAAGGTACTCCTGAAGGTCAGAAAGGAGAAAACAAAAATGATTCTGATTGCCCCAGACTGGCCCGGCCAGTACTGGTATCCAATCTTAAGGAACTTGTCTCAATGCCCAGTCTGGAACTTACCTCCGATACCTCATCTACTGTCCCATCAAAACAATCGGATTCTGCACAGCCAACTCAGGACTCTAAACCTGGCAGCATGGCGGATAATGTAGCCATACAAAGCACACTTCTCAGTAAAGCTGTGATGGATGTCATTTTGGAAGCCAGAAGGCCAAGTACTAGAAAATCCTATGCAGGAAAATGGAAGAGATTTTGTGCTTGGAACCAAGCTCAAAGAACTGATGCAGCTGTACCAAATATTCCTCAGATTTTGCAATACTTAACTGAGATGCTGGACAAAGGCCTATCTTTTCCAACAATTAAAATTCATGCCTCTGCCATTTTGGCTCATTACAATATAGAGCCACCACTCTTTTCTCATCCTTTATTAAGGCAGTACCTCAGAGGAGCCAAACATTTAAGGCCTCCTAGGTGATCACCAATACCTGCGTAGGACCTCAATTATGTCTTGGAAAAACTCACCCTGCCTCCTTTTGAGCCAGATGCTGCTGCGGATATAAAGTTTTTATCTTGGAAAACAGCTCTGCTCCTAGCAATAACTTCTGCAAGATGAGTGTCAGAGCTACAGGCTCTCATAGCTGTGGAACCTTTTATCATTTTTTTTATCCAGACAGGGTCTCTGAGGACAAACCCAACATTTATGCCTAAGGTGGTGTCTAGTGTGGCCCTTAACCAAACTATTCATTTGTCAACTTTTTATCCAAATCCACAGAACAAGGGGCTAGAGAATTCTGCATTCTTTGGACGTACACAGACAGCTTAGATTCTATTTGGACAAAACTAAAATATTCAGTCAGTCAGCAATTACTAGTGGCATATGCTGCAGGATCACAAGGAAAGGCTATCTCCAACCAGACTATTTCTAAGTGGATAGGCCACTGCATTCGTTTCTGCTATTCATAGCATGGCAAGCCAGTGCCTAAGGGCATTAGGCCACATTCAACCAGAGTTGCAGCCACTTCAACAGCCTTTCTCAGAGGAGTACAAACCAAAGACATTTTAGAGGCTGCTATTTGGGAGTTCAGTGCACACCTTTACAAAGCATTATCATCTGCTACTTTACTCTAAATCCAGGGCAGGCTTTGCCACTGCAGTTCTGCAGGTCCTCATAGCTGCTCCTAATGCTGTTTAGCTCCAGACACCCAACCATAGCTTTGGGACTCTACCCAAATGTAATGACCAACAGTGAAACACTAAGAACATAGTACAGTTGTGTACACTTACCATAAATGTAGATGTTCGAGTTTATTCACTGTTGCAGTCTAGGTTACCCACCTGCCATCCCTCTTTTTTCTACTGGAATTTATCTTTCCTTCTCTGATTTATACAACCTATATGGTGTATTGAAAAAAATGGCGTCGGCTGCATGTTTTATACCCCTGACGACCTGACGTCAGGGAAGAGGCGACAGCACCTGACGCAGGACCCAAGACTTTGGAATTCAGGTTGACTGAGGGCAACCTGCCAGCAGGATTACCCAAATGTAATGACTGCAACAGTGAATACACTCTTAACATCTACATTTATGGTAAGTGTACACAACTGTACTATTCCGGGACGGTCCAACATCCTAGCGGACAGGCTGTCGGACCATTCTGATGCCTTACGAGTGGTCTCTGAATCTGTCAGTAACGGAACAGATCTTCAGCGAGTGGGGTCAGCCTTGCTGTGATCACTTCGCATCTCCTTCCAACACGAAGTGCAGCAAGTTTTTCGCTGTGAGCCCCCCTACAGGTGGAGTCCCGCATAGACGCTGTAGTTCATGCTTGGCCTCGCAGTCTCCTGTATGCTTACTCGCCAGTACCTCTCATTCCAAGGTTTCTACAGAAAGCTTGTCGACTGGGGAGCAAAGTGATCCTCATTGCCCCATTCTGGACTTGCCATGTATGGTTTCCCTTTCTTTGGTCTCACCTTCTGGCTCCACATTGGATCCTAGATCCCATTCAGGATCTAATTTCACACCTTTCAGGAGTGCCTCATCTGAATTTGGACAGCCTGAAGCCCACAGCTTGGCTTCTCCAGTTCCCGTGATTGCTAGGATTCCTGGACTATCCTCCTTGGTTAGATCTGTTTTGGTGGCTGCTCATAAGTCTTTGACCAGGAAGGTTTATCGCAGCAAGTGGAAACGTTTTCCCTTTTGGGCCTCTGAAAGGAGTGTAGACCCTTTCACTGCTCCTGTTTCTGCCATTCTTGATTTTCTAGCTGATATTTTTCAACACACGGAGCTAGTTCTTCTGTCAAGGTTCATTTGGCTGTCGCCTCACATTTTCTTGTGGGGGAGCATTCTGCCTCTTTAGCCTCTTCCAGACTATGTAAAGTCTTTATTAAAGGCACCTTTTTGTTACGCCCCCCCCCCCCCCAGTCAAAAATCTTGTTCCCCCATGGGACCTTACTATGGTTCTTCAAGCTTTTGTCGCTCCGCCTTTCGAGCCTGCCATAACTGCAGATCTGAAATTTTTATCTTTGAAAACAGCTGGTGGCTATTACCTCTGCCAAAAGGGTTTCAGAATTACAGGCCTTGTCCATCAAAATGCCTTACATGATTTTTCACAAAGATAGGGTTTCCCTTACTAACCAATCCATCCTTTCTTCCTAAGGTGGCATCACCAGTCAATATCAATCAGACCATCAATTTGCCTGTGTTTTTTTCCTAATTTTACTAACAAGATGGAATACAAACTCCACATGTTGGATGTTCACAGACAGTTACGATTTTATTTACACAGGACAAAAAGTGTCCGTAAATCGGAGCAATTGTTAGGTTTTCCCAAAAAGGGTTTACAGGTGGAAACAATCTCCAGGGTCACTATAGCTAGATGGATTTCTTCATGCATCCTGCAGGTCTATAAGGACAGAGGCATGTCTCCTTAAGGTTAGGTGAAAGCTCATTTCCACTAGGTCCATGGCTACGTCTGCGGCCTTTTGGTCTAGAGTCTTTGGATGATATTTGTTCTGCAGCTACTTGGTCCTCATCTCATACGTTTATTTCTTATTACAAATTGGATTTGACTTCCAGAAGGAGAGCATCCTTTGGTTCCGCGGTGCTCCAGAATATCCTTTCATGAGGGCCTATCAGGAGTTTAGTAGCTGGGGACTCTGTCCTGCAGGTTGAAGACCAAATGAAGAAAGCTGCTTCAGATAAAGAAGTTATTTACTCACCGTAACGTTCCATTTGAGTAATTGTACTTCATTTGTCTTAAACCGTCCCTCCCTCCTTCCCCCAGACCTTGGCATATGATCAGCCTATGGCTGCGGTATAGGTCATAATTAAAATTTTTCAGGTTGGGTTATCAGGGTATGGTTCAGCAAACTCTATCTGGGGATGGAAGGCAGTGGAGGTGTGTTATGGGTATGAGGAGGAGTTTGAAGCTCTGAACAGATGCTAGTAAAGGTTTCCAGCTCAGATCCGATACGGATACCCACAGGTTGAAGACAAATGAAGTACAACTACTCAGATGGAACGTTATGGTGAGTACATAACTTATTTTTCCAGCCCATTCATTCCCAGTGAGACAAGAGTCTGTTGTGTAGCTCTCATCCTTGCAGCCATTAGGACATTTTTATTTATGAAGCCTGATTGGCACCCTTTTTGGTATTGTGGGCATCTCACCCTCACTGAGAGGATTGACTATTCCTCTTGATAAGGATATGTGCCTCTCTCCCTGACACACTTGTGCAAGGCTACTGCCCTGCCTCTTGGGCCTGTTTTTGGGGGAGTAACCTGCACCAGGTCATCACAGTAGAAATAGCTGCCACATCCTTTTCCTAGGCAAATGAGCTAACATATCTTTCACCCCTCCCTGAATGACACTTTGGCTTCCTGAGCAGTTAGTGTGCTCTGTGAGTAACTGAAAGGGGAAGATATGTCTACATAGGTTCTGGTTTTCTAGGTCACAGGCAGGGTTTTTGTCCTACTGTGCACAGAGCTGTCATTTCTAAATTATCTTGAGACTACTAGCTCTTACATAGTACTTGTACCTTTTGTTTACATTTAGTTTTCTGGACTCAACACTCTTCTATTTGGTAAGTTGTCATGTAGTCTGGCTGTTAGGTGAATTTCTGACATCCGAGCTAGCTATGCGGTTTACTGTCAGTCTGAAAAATTCTCAGCTCAAGCTGAGTGCCTTAAAACAGTTTGAGTTTTAACACCCCTTTCCATACTATAATTTGCCATCACCCTTTTAAGACTTTTGTGGTTCTGATAAGACCTTTATGCCAGCAGACAGGTCATGCAAACTGAACATACATACTCATTCTTTGATCATCTAAAAATCTTTTATACTTAATGTTGAAAATTGCTATGAATGCAAAGAACTGCGGATGTCCGTCTGTTCTCATGTTGCAGTATTCATAACTGTAGGGAGGTTGCTGCCTGCAGCACCGGACATCTGGCCAGTATACCAAAGTCTTAGGAGCAGGGGTACCTGTGACTTCTGATGTTAGAGCCATAAACCGACATTGGCTATAAATGTGACGTCTGCACATACCCACCCCAGAATTTTTTTGCCACAGTGATCTTCGAAATTCTGTTTGCCAGCTTCTGGAAGCAGTAAGTGCCCTTTTGTTTTTTTTCTCATCTGTTATTTAGATTTTCAGACGTACATGTCAACTAAAAAGGGGAAGTGTGCTTGTGGGAGACAAATTCCTCACAAGAACACGCATGACAAGTGCATATTCTGTTTAGAGGAGTCCCACGACCATACGTCTTGCAAAATTTGTAAATCGTTTGTGCCTAAAACTCTCTGCAGCCAGATGGCAACACTCAAACTATATCTTGAGAACCAGAGACTCCAACGACTAGCGTTGGGTATGGAAGACAGGGTAGGTACTTCCAACTGTCCGCCTTGGAAGAAAGCCAAAAAAGTTGGGTCTGATGCCCATGTGCACCTCAGGAATCCTGAGAGACTCTCGAGGCAGATGTTAGCCCAGTAGCCCATCGGATGTCCGTTTCTTGGCCTGAATAGGGAACTGCGATGGAAGCCGGTTCGGCAGCAACACTGAGTACGTCCACTAAGGTAGACCAGCCATCAGCTCCTGATGGCGAGGGGGAACCACGGCTCATGGCATCAGAGGGGCCTACTCCTGCTCTGCCAACATCCTAGATGTTAGTTTCTAAATAGACCCTTCCTTCTACTCCTCTGAAGAGGAAACTAACATTAAAACATACTGAAGAGCAACCTGCACTTGGGTGGGAAGTTTTCATCGCAAAGTCTCCAAGCCATTCCAGGCCGTCCAGTCACAGGTCACTCAGTCTGCTCCCCCTGCTGTGCAGGCCTTAGAAGAATCAGAGTAAGACTCCTCCTCTGAAGAAGAATTCCTTACTTGCTACTCTCAAATTGAATCCCCCAAGGACTTTATCACCCCTGAGGAAGAGGACTCTATCGGCTCTGTCTCCAGGGGAAGAAATTTTTTTTGAGGATACTATCTCTCTCGTGAGAGAACACTTTAAGTGGCAGGCTTCAGATGTTTGAGAAACAAAAAGGAAGTACTTTGAATTATTACAAATGGATCAGCCCTCCCCATCTGCTGTACCTCCCTTGCTTCTGGCCTTTCAAGATGCCTTTATGGCTGCTTCACAAGCCCCGGATTCTCCGCTCCCTCCTTCAAAACACCCAGACAGATTTTATAAAGTACCTCAGGACACCCCGTACTTGTTCAAGACCTCCCCTGCAGTCATAGCAGTCTCTGCTGACAAATCCTGTAGACAGCTCCCCTCATCCTCTCTATTCCCTACTGACAAGGACAGCAAGTTCATGGATGGGCTAGGCAGGAAGGTCTATACTACTACTTCTCTTGCCTTTAGAGCCCTAAATTACCAAACCCACATGACCAGGTTTGTTTTGGACACCCTCTCTAAGGCTTCAGCTCTCTTACCTGAAGCACCAGACTCGCCTGCTAAGACCCAACTTCACACCATACTTTTCACTGCCTCACCGGTGACTAGGCACTCTGTTAAGTGCAGTAATGATGTGGTGGAAGCCTCTTCAAAATCTGCAACTTCAGGCTCTGTCCTGAGGAGATACTTCTGGGTGAGGCTCCAACCCCTTCCTATGGATGTACAAGCCAAGTTGTTAGATGCTCCATTAGATACTAAGGCCCTTTTCAGTGAAGCTTCTGCAGAACTCCTCAATTCCCTAGAAGAAAAGGGAAAGAAGTTGCAAAATTTAAAACATTTACTGGTTTCGGCTCTTTTTAAATACCATAGGAATTATCCTCCAAGGGCAGCTTTTGTTAGGAGACAGTCAGCTCAGGTAAATGATGGAGGCAACCTAGGAAACATTCAACCTCTAGACCTCCTTCCTCTGCCACTACCATTCCTTTTCAGAAGCATTCTGACCAGGGCAGACCCCCCTCCTCCACTGTGACTCAAACCCACTACCTCCTCCGCCCCCCCAGGCCCTTCGCCTCATCGTCTCCCTACCCTCCTAGTGGAAGATCACCTCAGAGGACTGGGCCCTCTCTGTCATTCAAAAAGTTTATTTTATGACTGTGGACACTACCCCCCCCTTTCCAGGGGATACCTCACCCCCTCCAAGCCAGCTTCATCTCTTCCCCTCTATTCATAGGTTCATAGATTAGTACTAGGCTAAGTGCCCTTGTGGGCCATTTTAAACCTAGCCAATTGCCCCATGTGAGAATCAAACCCTGCACCTTGTGTCTGTAAGGTAAACACCTTAACCATTATGCCAACCTCCCACCCCTTCTTAATCAATTACAGGCTCAGGGCACCATAGAAACGTCACCACCACAACAGATAAACAAGGAGTTTTATTCCAAGATGTTTCTGGTCCCAAGGAAAGGTGGTCCTTGGCGACCAATCCTGGATCTGTCTGTCCTCAACCTTTCCCTCAAGGTTCACACCTTCAGAATGCTCACCTTGCATCTGCTCTTGCCCTTCATTCCAAGCTAGACCTTTATGGTATCCCAGGAGCTGAAGGACGCCTACCTTCACATTCAGTTCACCTCTGCTACAAGAAATTCCTATGCTTTTTAGTAGCTTCCTTGCATTTTCAGTTTCTGCATTACCTTTTGGGCTCTCCACAGCCTCCAGGGTATTCACAAAGTGTCTAGCTCCAGTGATTGCCCACTGCAGAACTCAGGTTATTCAAATATACCCATACTTAGATGGCCTGTTAATACTGCACCAGGACGGTCATACCCTTTACCATCACCTACATGAAATGACCAATACCCTTGTAGGCTTAGGGTTCACTGTGAACCAAGAAAAGTCCCACTTGATCCCTACACAAGACCTAAGTCGTCTTAGGGTGCAGGAACAGAACAGACGAGATGGCAGCCTTCATCCCCTGCCAGAAGATAAGACATCACCCATTATTTCAAGAACCTCCTCAGTTTTCAAACACTAATAGCCAGGGAATTCCTGAGAGTTCTGGGCCACATGCTATCCCTGATACCCATGCTCCCTATGGCAAGTCTGCATATGAGAAAGATTCAGTGGATACTAAAGACTGGTTGGAATCAACATTCTCTCCCTCTAGACACTTCGCCCCTCTCCTACCATGCCTGAAAAAATAACTGGAATGGTGGATTGCAACCATCAATCTCAACCAGGGCATGCCTTTGTAGATGCCTCCATCCTTAGAGCAAATCTTCACAGATGCCTTGTATATGGGCTGGGGGGGGGGGGGCAGTCCTGCTGCACAACCACAAACTAAGCAAAGTACAGGGAGAGTGGCCTCCACTCAAAGGGACCACAGCAACATCAAAGAGATGAGGGCCCTTTACCTAGCATTACAGACCTTCCGACAGGTTCTCCTACCAGGAACTTTGAAAGTAGTCACAGACAGTATGACTGTGTTGTGGTACATAAACAAGCATGGGGGACAAGGTCATACCCCCTTTGCAGCTTAGCCATACAGATCTGGACCCTAGCATCAACACTCCATGTCCACCTGCAGTCAGTATACATTCCTTCATCAGAGAATGCAGTGGCAGATATGCTCAGCAGAACCTCTGCACCCTCTCACGAATGGTTGCTTCATAGAGAGATATTACTGGATCTTATACACAAGTGTGGTATTGCTCAGGCAGATCTGTTTGCTCCTCCCAAAACATGCAGATGCCTCTGTTTTGTACAAGGGATCCACACCTCTCAGGTCAGAAAGGTGGAAGTCTTCTCTTTCTCTTGAGCGGGAATGTATCTCTCTGCCTTCCTACCTTTCACACTGTTTCAGAAGGTCCTTCTGAAGATACAGAGGGACAAACCAAAAATCCTGCTGGTGACTCCACAGTGGCCAAGACAGCATTGATTTCCCCTTCACCTTTTAGCCAAGGGCAATCATCACAGGTTACCCCACCGTTTAGACCTACTTACACAAGACAGGGGATCCCTAATACACCCTCAGTCAGAAGACCAATCTCAAACTCACTTTATGGGTGATAGGGTTCTGATCCCCTTCAGACACCTATAGAGGATATACTCAATGTCTTGCAGGAGGCCAGAAAACCTAGTACCAGAAGAAATTGTGTCAGAATGGAAAAGATTCTCCAGGTGGTGTCAAAAGAAAAAACAGGGCCCTTGACTCATTCCTGTATCCGTGGTCCTTTTGTACGTGTGTGAGCTCCTACATTCAGGACTGACATACTCGTCTGTTAAGGTCCACTTGTCTGCCATTTCCACTTGCCTACCTTTGGTACCTCCTTTGGCATCCAGGTTAAAGTTTAAGCTCTTCTTGAAAGGGGTCCGCCATAATAGACCCTCTCGGAAGCCAATATCTCCTATTTGGGACTTGGGTTTCTCAAGGACAAAATTTACCTTACCACTACTTGAGCCAGTTCATTGAAGCTATGCACCTGGAAAACTGTTCTGCTACTGGTCCACACATCCACCAGGAGGGTATCAGAAATACAGGCCCTGATGGCCACCTCTCCTTACCTCATTTTCCATAAAGACAAGGTCTCTCTCGGGAGTAACCCTTTCTTCATGCCTAAGGTGGTTAATGAGCCATCTTTAAATCAGAGCATTAACCTTTCTGTCTTCTTCCCTCAACCTCAAAATTCCTCTGAAAGGACCCTACATTCCGTAGATGTCCACAGATACCTTTGGTATTACCTAGACAAAACAAAACCTATTAGAAGATCTGATCAGCTGTTCGTCTCCTTCCACCCAAGGGCCTTGGGGAAGGCAGCCTCAAAACATACGGTATCTTCATGGCTCTCAAAGGCTATCTCTGCATGTTGCTCCCTTCTTGGGAAAGTTCTGTCTGGAAATGTGAAAGCTTACTCCACCAGGGCAGATGCTTCTTCAGCAGCCTTCATAAAGAGGGTAGACGGCGCTTCTATCCTAAAAGCAGCTACCTGGTCATCAGTCCATACATTTACCAAGCATTATAAACTAGATTTGGTGTCCCGAGCTAGAACTGGATTTACTAGATCTACACTACATGGTCCATAGACCAGGGACCTCATCCTTTCCTCCCTGGCTCATACCTAAAAGCTTTGGTTCTCTTCCTACAGTTATGAATACTGCAACATGAGAATAGAAGGACATAGAATAGTTGTGCAAGGACTTACCATAACCTTTGGATGTCCTTCTCTTCCATTTTGCAGTATTCAGTCCCACCCTCCTACCCCCTCTGTACTTATTTATTTACCTGATGACTTATCTCTCCTGTCTTTCTTCAGCAGCAGGAACATGCCTCCATGAGGCACTCTCTGGCTTGGTCTCGCATGTGGGTTTGAAAAGCTTTCTCCCTTTATCTTCTTGCTTACCGGGAGTACTGCTGTATGTGACAGTCCATTCTGAAGTGGGTACATGCAGACGTCACATCTAGCCAACATCTGTTTTATGGCTCAGATGTTACACGTACTCCTGCTCCTAAGACTTTGGTATACTGGCCGGATGTCTGATGCTGCAGGCAGAAACCTCCCTACAGTTATGAAAACTGCAACGTGAAAGAGAAGGGCATTTAAGGTTATGGTAATCAGTACACAACTATTCTTTTTTTAACAAGTACCTGTTGAGCTGTAGTGAGAAATAGTCCAGCCACCGTCTGAATTTTGTCTAAACACAAGTGATTCCTGCAATTTTGCATAATTTTGAAATCAGATTTGTCTAACTTCAGTTCCATCTGCTTAACTTTCCTTGAGAAACTAATCCTGTCTTCCTTTTAGCTCCTGTTTTAGTCCCTCTGTCCTCCTTTGCAGACACTGCTGCTTGCTTTCTTTCCATCCTTTTTCAGAAAAGTGCAGTAAATCCATCAGTATTGACTTAGAGGATTCTTGTAAGCCAGACACAGCCCCACCTCTTAGTCTGTAGGATGTATAGTGACAGAGCTTTGAGTCAGTCCACATAGGATATGTTATTTAGGTCTTGTTTTTTTTAGTAAGCTATATCTGGGGGCGTTCCAGTTGCATATGTCTAAAAGGTATGAACACTATTAAATTGTTTTGTTCAGTTTACCTGGTTGGAGATTCACAGGGAATCCCTTTTGTGTAGTCATCAGTGGGACCAAAAAAACGTTGTTGAGTAGCTGGGCCCCACTGCTGCTGTGAGTCCTGAAAAGGACTGTGGGAACAGTCCCCTGGAAATCCTGCCAGGGGCTGTAATTGTCTGACTTTTGTAGGAGCCCTAATAAGGGCTTTTGTATTCTCAGTGTAAGCAACAGAGTCCTGAAAAGGACTTTGGAACAAGACCTCTGGCTGTCCACAGAGCACTTTTTTAGCTGAATGGGTGAGGAGCCCTGATAAGGGCTGTTGCAGTCTCAGTGTCAAGTGAACCCTAGGTAGTCTCCGTGGGCGAAATCTCAGTAAAGAACCTAGGCTAGTTAACCCTGCGTAGGGTTGTGGTTGACAGCTTAGGCTGGATAGCTCTGACAAGGGCTATTGTGGAAAAGGAGGTGGTCCCCTTAAATATTTGTCTTTGAAAAGACTGTTTTGGTTGTGGTTAGCCGTTAATAGCCTTTAAAAAGGCTGTTTTAAGCTGGGTTAGCTTAAGTGCAGACAAAGGGAAAGGAGCCTTTAAAAAGACTATTTGGTGCAGGTACTCAGTGGAGAGATTCTGAACAAATGACACTTAGCCTTCGTTTAGAGCTAAAAATCACACAACTTTTATTCAGTCCTTGCAGAGTACAGTCTAGTGAAGTTCTCAGAGTGCTGATCAGAATGAGAAATCCCTGCAGTCCTGGAGTTAGTTGTATCGAAAAAGCGGGCTGGGTTTGTGGTGCCAGCCAATAGACATCTTAAGGGAGTGGCTTGGGCGAGGGCTTTAATGGGCTAATCCTCTGCTTGTGTTATGTCTACATCAGTTCCAGTAATATAGTTTATTACAGTGATTACAATCTGAGAAATGTACATAAAATAAAAGTTGTTTATTACATTGGTTACAGTCGCAGAAATGTACAGACAGATAAGTAAAATGGTCAAGCAAAAGCACCAGTATAGGAACATGGTTGTTAGTAATTTTTAGTCCCGTACTTGAGATTATCTAAAACTATTCACCCCGTATTATTTCTAACGAATGTAGTTGTTTCACTGAGACTGGAACCACTCCTCAATGCAAAAATTCCAATAATGGATTAACCTTAATCCTTAAAGAAAAAAGTTCCTCAGGGTTAGTGACTGCTGTCTTGTAGAGAAAAGTGGTTCATTACCAGTTTACTAATATGTACCTTTGGTATAACCTTTAACTGGTAGGAGGACCCACTGCTTTGAATTCAAGTGGGATTTTGAGTTTGTCCAGCTCTTTCAGTGTCTTCCTCAGGGAGACTTTAACAGGAATCTTATAAGTACGAAATAAACTCTCGGTCTAAATCTGGGTATAATTTAATTTAAATTTGATCTTAAATCTACCAATGTTTTAGTCAATTAATAAGTACAATAATATTATATAATACTATTAACTGTAGACTATAGGACATTCTAAAACTATAAAATAAAACTGAAATGGTCTTACGAGAGAGTTGAAAGTAATGGAAAATTTGTTGTGCGCATGGAGTAACGGGTGTACTAACATATAGTGTGAGTCGTGAAGAGGGGAAAGGCTTAAGAAAAGCACCTACCTCCCACAGTGAAAGAGGGGCTAAGTGTTGATTTGGAAAATAGAAAAAAATGTGATGAAAATATCTCCATGGTGGTTATATTGTTCTGAAGTGTTTGCATGGCTGTGGTGGGGATCATCTTTTGGAAGGGTTTAAAGGGGGAAAATGAAACTAGCTTTAGAGCGCGTCTGTGTGAGCTGCCATGTGGCCGTGTGCATAAAACCGGGGAGCAAGAAATGCTAAGTTTACCGTAGTGGGATTACGCTGATATTGGGTCTGTGGGGGTGAGAATTTCAAGACTTAAAGATTAAAGCTTGAAGTTGTGTGCATGATGTATTTTTGCAGCGAAAAAACTTTGTAAAATTTATGGCTAACAAAAAAGGGGCAAGTGTGCTCTTGTCTAGTGCATAGAAAGTGGCCCTATATGACCATAAACGAAATGTCTGCTGGTATCAAACACTGAATAAAAATGGGGATTGTGTGCCTTCAAATTAGTGGGGATGGTGGTATAAAACTTGGAAACTGGAGTGATCTAGTAGCTAAAGGGAGAGAGTGAGTTGTAGGGAAGTTGAAACTGTGCTGGCGGCCACGTAGAGGATATGGGAACAAAAGTAGAAATATCTGGCGGAACATGGATGTAGATTATAAAATTAATTAACTGATGGGAGAGCCATGTTCTTTATCAAATGTATTGGAGTATAACACAATGGTGGTGGATGTCGGGCGATGCCGCATGCTTTTGAAAATTTAAGAACTATATTGAAAAAAAAAAAATGAATGAAAATAAAAATAAAATTAAAAGTAGAAACCTAGAAGGAGACGGTGAGTAATCTAGAGCGGCATTCTAACTAATTATAACAGTTTGGATGTTTAAACTAAAGGAACTATTTCCAATAGAATCAAATTGCATGGAAAGAAATATACGATCGCTTTACTCCAACTAAGAAGTGTGTGCGTGTGGGCTACCATGTGGGCTTTTAAACAGGGAGAGAGACACTAAGAAAACCGCAATGGGAAATTGTTTAGTGCGTCTTAGACAAATGGGGTTTCCGGCTTCAAAACCTAGGGGAAAGAAGCATGGGGGGGCAGTTTGAACTTAGAAGTGCATACCTGGCAAGGGATGAAACGGCAGGGCTGTGTTGCAGCGCCCAGACTCTATGCTTAGATGCTTGAAAAAAGGGGGGTCTCACAGCTTCAGGTGCCTTAGGGATATGTTAGGGAAACCACAGCTAGTCAGCCCCGCCAAAAATGGTCTGCTGTGGCAAAGTGGGGGGTGAAGGAGCAGGGGGGAAGGATTGTAACAAGGGAATGGGGCAGGGGTGAAGTTGGAAACCTGGTAATAGGCAGTGGGTACATCATAGTAAACTCAAAATAAAAATAAATGGATGGATAGGGATTTAGAGACTCCCACTAAAGAGCAGAAGGTTCTCTGCGCACACATTAAAAAACAATTCTAAATTACTATACTGTAACAGTTGTGTTAATGAGAAGTAGAAATAAAAACTTTGTAAGATATAAGAGATAAACTATTATGAAATGAAATGAACTGAAATGGACACTCACAATACCAGAGAGTTTAAAAATGCAAACAGTAGAAAACGATGAAATATAAAGTTGTAACTTAGTTCCACCCTTATGGGTTGTACTTTTGGCCTGTCCAAGGAGAGTAAATGATATTTAAAAAAGCAAGTCCTATGTTTAATAGAAAACAGTGAAAGATTATCATATACCTGTTCTTTTGGACTTGTGTAGACTAGCAGTGAGAAAGGCTGGGTAGTTGATTGCCCTTTGTACCGAATCATATTACTATGCAAGCCCTTATTGGTAGCATGTGGAAAATCAGTTAAACAAATCAACAAAAAATGGTGATGAAAGTGACATAGGTGCTGAGTTCCTTGAGGTCAAAAGGTATGTCCAAACACAAGGGGAAACCGTTCCAAAGTAGTCCTGTGGGTTAGCTGTAGTAGGAATGATTCAGAGTCCTGAGGTTGAGGATGGGGATGATGGACTCAGCAGTGTTCAGTCCTGGGGTTTTCTGGCTTCCAGCTTAATCTGCCAGATTAGTCTTGTTTCTCGAGTTTGGAGTTGTAGTCCCCAAGCAACGGCCCTTTAAATTCACCATCCTGGATCACTTAACCAAAGAAGTTGTGCCCTGTTTTTTTTGGATGCATGGACCGCTAGGGGGTTTGTTTTGTTCATGTGCCTCAGGTCAAATAAGTGCTTAGCCACCCTGTTTTTTAGGGAATCAAAAATCTTCCCTACATATTTGTTACATTGTGCTTTGTACACCACCCCCTCCGTCTGGCAGTTACCTAGTATTCTTGTGGTGAACACCTTCTTGTTGGGGCAGTAAAATCTGTTTGTGTTGCCCATGTATTTACAGTAACTGCACGGAGGATTGCCACATTGAAAAGTACCCGTGGAGGGGTACTCTGTGGGAGATGCTCTTTCCATGAGGTCGTTCATGTTGGCACCTCTCTTCATTGTGAATTTGGGTGTCTCTGGAAAAATGTGTCTGAAAAATCTGTTGAATTTTGTGATGGGCCAGGTGTTTCTGATGATTTACTGAATGTTCTTGTAATTGGTGGAAAACTGTAAGATGCAGATGAGTCAGAATTTCTCTTCTTTCATCCTGTGGTACCTCGAGCTTTGGTGTAATTTGAACTCCCTTTCTTTTCTGTTGTGGGTGATTGGGTCCAGGATCTGGTGGAGCATCCTGCTCGAGTAGCCTCTGGCCAGAAAATCCCTTTCAAGGTCCTTGATATTGTGAAAATAGTCCTCAAGGTCCCTTGTGATTCTTGCAATCTGTAGGCCCTGTGACTTCACTACATTCCTTTTGAGCTTGAATGGGTGCATGCTTTGTGCATGCAAAAGAAAGTTCAGTCCAGTGGGCTTTATGAACAGGTTGTATGATATTTCCTTGGTGCTGTTGTCTTTCGTAAGCAGAAGATCCAAAAACTCCACGCTTGCTTCGAGGTGAATCTGAGGAAGCTGGTTGGATCTATTGATGTAATCAAGGAAGTCACTTAGTCCTTGTGTACTACCGCTCCAAATAGAAAGATGTCATCAATGAAACTGTAGTAGCAGGACATCTCTCTGTAGAACATGGAACCATAAATAAAATCGTTCTCACACTTGGCAAGGCTAGGTGCCATTGCTGGTTTGCCTAAACACTTGACCATTAAATCCGAAATAGTTATTTTCAATCCATGTGCTTTTTTATTATATAGTTCTTGAGTTTCAAAAGCATGCAGCGTCACCCGCCACCAATACATTTGATAAAGAACATGACTCCCATCAGTTAAATAATTTTATAATCCACATCCATGTTCCACCCTATGTTCTTTGTGTTTCACTGTTGCAGTCATCACACTTGGGTTATCTGCCTGCAGGTAGCCCTCAATTGGCCCGAATACTAGAGTCTTGGAATTTCTGCGTCAGATGCTGTCGCCTCATCCATGACGTCAGATCGTTAGGGGTATAAAACATGCAGCCAGTGCCATTATAGGTTCATAGGTAGGTGCTAGGCTTATTTGCCCAAGGGCATTTATAAGCCTAGCCAGAGTGTGTCAGCTTTCGCCGCCCCATTGATTAATTAACTGAGCCTCTGTCAAGAAGAGCCAATGAAGTGATCCCAGAGGTGTATTTTCTGTTGCCCATCCACTCGTCAAGGTTTCTCTTGAAGAGTGTTAGTGAGGGGCACTGCCTAATGTAGTTAGCAATTTTGTTTCAAAGCATGGGGAGTCTGTGTGACAGGAATCTATCCCTCCAGCATGTTCTGTTTATTGTTGTGGCGAGGTTTAGCTCACTAGAGCGAGTGGCTCGCAGTGACTTGGGTTTCTTTAGGTGGAGCATGTCCTTCAATTCTGAGTTGGACATGGCTTTGTAAGTCAGGCAGAGATCACCTCTGAGTAAGCGATATGCCACTGAGTACAGCTGGAGATTTTCCAGTCGGGCTGCATAGGACATTTGTTTGAGGCCAGTAATCCTCTTGCTGAGGTACTTTTGTGGTCTTTCCATCTGTTGGAAGTGTCTTGTGAGGTACATCCCAAATGGGGCTGATGGGTGACTAGTAGAGGGGCACTATAACCTCTTTATTTCTAGATGCGAACCCTTTAGTAATTAGATGGGCTACATAGACGGATTTCCTAACTACTTTGGCAATATGATTGTCAAAGGAGAGATTACTATCTACCTGAGTCCCCAGATCTTATTACCTCTTCTGTATTAAGGAGGCTGCCACCTATGTGGTAATTCATGGGTGTTTTCTTTTTCACAAACGGGATGACTATGCATTTTTTGGCATTTAGCTTGAGACCATAACTTTGACACCAGGTGTCCGTCTTAGTAAGGCCCTTTTGGAGAATGTCACTGTCAGCCAGAGAGTCAATTATGGCTCTCAGTTTGCAGTCATCGGCGAACTTGGTTAGCCATAGTCCTCCTGTGTTTGCCTGTACATGTTCATCGTGTTTCACTGTTGCAGTCATTACTCTTGGGTTATCCTGCTGGCAGGCTACCCGCAGTCGGCCTGAATTCCAAAGTCTTGGTCTGGCGTCGGTTGCTGTCGCCTCTCCCTGACGTCAGTGCACCAGGGGTATAAAAGATGCAGCCGACACCATTTCCTTCAGTTTTTCTGCCTCCAAAAGCGGAGAAGACAAATCACAACCTTACAGAAAACAGTCCCAATGACTTTCCTCTGCCAGAACCACGCACTTATCTTTTGGTAACCCTCTTAGGGGGAAAACTAGCACTTTTTTCACCAAATTGGCACATGATTACCCAGGACAAATGGGTCTTGAACATAGTGTCTCAGGGCTACAGGTTCCACTTTCACACCCTGCCAAGGGCAAAAGGTATGCCAAACGTGCCACACAATCAATGGGCAGAGGCACAAAAGCAGGTTTCATCCCTCATGGACATGAGGGCCATTCAACGGGTACCACAGCAAGAGCAGGGACAAGGATTCTACTCGAGACTTTTCTTGGTGCCCAGAAAGGACAAAGCCTGGAGACCAATACTGGACCTGTCTATCCTAAACACATTTCTGGACGTTCCAAAATTCAAAATGTTGACTCTGCAGCAGCTAATGTCCATGCTGGGCAAGAAGGCTTGGCTCGTAACTTTGGACCTAAAAGAGGCATACCTGCATGTCCCAATCAGACAATCTTGCAGAAGATACCTCAGATTCATAGCTGGCTCAATGCACTACCAATTCTCTGCACTACCCTTTGGCTTATCTACTGCGCCCAGGGTCTTCACAAAGTGCCTGGCACCAGTAATTGCATTTTGCAGACAAAGAGGAATTCAAATATATCCTTACTTGGACGACTGCCTAATTCAAGCAGAGAACAAAGGCATTCTATTAAAGCATCTGGCGTTTGTAAAAAAGATTACTAGTTTGCCTAGGGTACACAGTAAACGAAAAGAAATCAAAATTAGTACCCTCTCAAGAGATAATATTCCTGGGTGCAAGCTTAAATACAACTGCCCAGATGGCTTATCTCACGCCAGACAAACAAAGGCAACTGACTTCTTACTTCAAATTGTTGGCAACAAAGACCCAGTTATCTGCAAGAAAAATTCTGCAGGCTTTGGGCTTCATGGCATCCTGCATTCTGCTAATTCCATATGCCAGACTGCATATGAGGAAACAACAATGGTATCTTAAAAAGTGTTTGGACTCAACATTGCCACAGCCTGGAAACATTAATTACCCTCATTCACTGCCTGCAACAGGAGTTTCGATGGTGGGCACGGGCCTGTCACCACAACAAGGGACAGCCATTCACTTTACCCACAGCCAGGCAGACACTAACAATGGATGCATCAGAGTATGCCTGGGGGGCCCACATGACAGGAAAATGTATTCAGGGCACATGGCCCGCAAGCCAGATGCATCTTCATATCAGTCAAAAAGAGATGCTAGCTGTGCAAAATGCCCTGACACCCTTCAAGGATCTACTTCATCCAGGACAGCTACTGATAGACGGACAATACTACAGTCATGTGGTACATAAATAAGCAGGGAGGCACACATTCCTACCCCCTCTGCGGACAAGCCATGACTTTGTGGGAAACGGCATTGACTTAACAAGTTCACCTGCAAGCACAATTCCTGCCAGGAAAAATAAATACGCTGGCATACCAACTAAGCAGAAACCTCATGGATCCCCACGAGTGGAAACTGGACCCACAAGTCTTCAGCATGATAACAAGGAAATTGGGATGCCCAGACATAGATCTATTTGCCTCCCCTCACAACTGCCAACTACGGAGATTCTGCACAAGGATTTATCACAAGCAAGCATGGAAAGTGGATGCCCTATCCTTCAGCTGGAAAAACCTAACAGTATATGCCTTTCCTCCATTGCCTCTCCTCCCCAAGGTACTCCTAAAGGTCAGACAAGAAAAGCCAAAAATGATACTGTTTGCACCAGACTGGCCATGCCAGCACTGGTACCCAATCCTAAAGAACTTGTCTCAAGGTCCAGCCTGACATTGCCCCAAACTCCTCTCTTACTGACCCAACAAAACAATCAAATCCTGCACAGCCAACTCAGGACCTTAAATCTGTCAGCATGGCGGATAATGTAGTCATTCAGAACGCTCCTCTTTCCAAAGCGGTAATGGATGTTATCTTGGAGGCCAGGAGGCCCAGTACCAGAAAATCTTATGCAGAAAAATGGAAGAGATTCTGTGCTTGGAACCAGGCACAAGGTATTGACACGTTTGTACCAAATATTCCTCAGATTTTACAATACTTAATTGAGATGCTGGACAAAGGCCTATCCTTTTCATCAATTAAGATTCATGCCTCTGCCATTTCAGCCCATTACAATACAGAACCACCTATCTTTTCTCATCCCTTAATAAGGCAGCACCTCAGAGGGGCCAAAAACATAAGACCTCCAAGGAGAGCACCAGTACCCGCATGGGACCTCAATTATGTCTTGGAAAAACACGCACTGCCTCCTTTTGAGCCAGCTTCCACAGCTGATATAAAATTCTTATCCTGGAAAACAGCTCTGCTCCTAGCAATAACCTCCGCAAGACGAGTCTCGGAGTTACAGGCACTCATGGCTGTGGAACCTTTTATCATTTTCTGTCCAGACAGGGTTTCTCTACAAACGAGCCTTACATTTATGCCTAAGGTGGTGTCCAGTGTGGCCCTTAACCAAACCATCCACTTGCCTACCTTTTATCCAAACCCACAGAACAAGGGTGAGAGACTTCTGCATTCTTAGGACATACACAGACAGCTATGCTTCTACTTGGACAGAACTAAAGCTTTCAGAAAGACTGAGCAACTTTTAGTGGCATATGCTGCAGGATCACAAGGAAAGCTTATCTCAAAACAGACTATTTCAAAATGGATAGGCCATTGCATTAATTTCTGCTACTCACAGCATGGCAAATTAGTGCCTAAGGGCATTAGACCACATTCTACCAGAGCAGCAGCCACTTCAGCAGCCTTCCTCAGAGGGGTACCAACCAAAGACATTTTAGAGGCTGCAACTTGGAGTTCCGTGCACACTTTTTACAAAGCACTACCATTTACCTCTCTACTCTAAATCCAGAGCAGGCTTTGCCACTGCAGTTCTGCAGGGCCTCATAGCCTCTCCTAATCCTATTTAGCCCAGCCACCCATCCTCAGCTTTGGGATTCAACCCAAGAGTAATGACTGCAACAGTGAAACACAATGAACATAGTACAGTTGTGTACCTACCATAAATGTAGATGTTCGAGTGTATTCACTGTTGCAGTCCGGGTTACCCTCCCACCATCCCCCCTTTCATTTGCTGGATCTGATCTGTACTTCTCTATCCTATACAACCTATATGGTGTTTTTGCTTGTAGATGAAGGAAATGTTTACTTTAGTGCATGCATGTTTAGTGGCATAATCTATTTAGCCTACCCTTTTGGGGGCACCTGACATCTGTGGCAAGAAAAACTGAAGAAAATGGCGTCGGCTGCATCTTTTATACCCCTGGCGCACTGACGTCAGGGAAGAGGCGACAGCATCCGACGCCGGACCAAGACTTTGGAATTCAGGCCGACTGCAGGTAGCCTGCCAGCAAGATAACCCAAGAGTAATGACTGCAGCAGTGAATGCACTCTAACATCTACATTTATGGTAGGTACACAACTGTACGTTCTGAGAGTATATGCTGAACAATTGGGGTCCCAGGACCCAGCCTTGTGGGGCCCCACTTGTGACTGGTTTATAGTCGGACCTGGAGCCCGCCATTCTTACCGTGTGAGTTCTGTCTGTAAGCCAGTTGGCAACCCATCTTGTGACATAGGGGTTTATGTTCAGGCTGGTGAGTTTTTCTATAATTCCCCGAGTGGGGAATAGTGTCAAAAGCCTTGGCGAAGTCAAGGTAGGTTGTGTGAACCACCTTCCCCTCATCTATGGCCTTGGTGACTGTATCAAAGAAGTCAACCAGGTTTAGTAAGCATGATCTGCCCTTAAAGCCGAACTGGGTCAGGTCAAGTATTTGGAGGTTCCCAATGTCTTTATAAATGAGTTCCATGATGATGCGCTCCATAGCCTTGCAGACCAGGCTTATGGGGCGATATTTACCAGGGTCAATTGTGGCCCCTCCTTTGTGGAGCGGATTAACTGTTGCTGTGCGCCATTCTATGGGCACATGTAGCCTGTGGATAGGCTGAGGTTGAACAGTGTGTTTAGGTGGGGGGGTGTTAGTTAGTTCTGTAGTTCGTGCAAGACGCAGCCTGGGACACCATCTGGCCCCATTGACCCTGTGCTTTTGGCTTTTGAAAGGGCTGTTTTCACCTGTGCGTCTGTGATTTCTGGGACACTACACTTTTCCGGTATTGTTGTGGGCCCTTTTGGGGGTGAAGTTTGCACTGAATCTATCTGCCAGGATGTTGGCAATATCAGTAGGTTCAGTATATTTTGTGCTATTTTGCACTAGCTCAGAGCATATCTGCGATTTGCCACTTTGATTCTTGACATAGCTAAAGAAGGCTTTGTGGTTATCTTTCGAATCCTTGGCTATTTTTCTTTCGAAGTTAGCCTTGTATGATTTTATGAGGGACCTTAGTTTCTTACGGATACTGATAAGGAATGTCTTTCCTTCTTGGGATTTGCTTTTTTTCTGAACTAGTTTCCTCCTTCTGTTGTATAGCCTGTTTATGGCAGGGATCCACCGGACTGGTTTCCTTCTCTTAGGGGCGTGTGTCTTGGTTTTGCTATGGATGGCACAATCCATGCATCCTTGTAGGTGCTCAGAGTGCATTTTCAAAGGTTCCTGCATCTTGGACACTGTTATCCTTTAGCATGGGGGCTGTGAAACTTACTATCTCTGTCTTAAGTTGTAGTTTGCTATAGAAATATTTTTCACTGTGGTTTCCTTGGTTGGGGGTAGTGGTGTGATGCGGACATCCAGAATGAATGGTTTGATCTAACCAGTGACGGGTTGGCCTCCGGTGCAGAACACCTGTCACCCATGTTGGTGATGAACCAGGTCCAATATGTTTTCACCTTTGGTAGGGGAGTTTACCAGGTCATTTGAGTTGATAAATTCCAGGAAGCGCTGGACCTGGGAGTTTGTACTCTAGTAGTTTTCCCAGTTAACGGTAGGGTAATGGAAATCGCCCAGTATCAGGGTGTTCGGTAGGACCTTCATGTTTTCCAGTGTCTCCAGAAAGGCAGAGTGGTGGTCCTGGGTCATGGAGGGTGATCTGTAGAAGGCCACAATTTGCATTGCAGATTTGCCCGATGTTAGTTGCACATGGAATCTTAGAGGTATCATGCTGTGCCACTAACCTGGAGGTGTAGGTATCCTTGATGAATATGGATACACCCCCTCCTTTTGTGTTTCGGTCCATGTTCTGTGGCCGAAATGTGTGGTATGAGTTGTAGCCTGGTAGTGCTGGGGTGCTCTGTGGAGCCTTGAACCAGGTTTCAGTTACTCCATTACTCCACAGATGTCGACGTTCTCCATACTGAGGAGTGCTTTGAGTGAGTGCATTTTGAGATTTAAACTCCTGGCGTTGAGTAGCATAACCCTCATTTTTTATTTGTGCTGTTTACGGCGGTGGGTTTTACTTTTGAGCCTTGCCTAAAAAAGGCACTGTGGGGGCAGCAAGAGCCTTGGCCAGTATTCGAAAGCGTAGGGGTGACAGGTGCAAGCAGTCTCTTGCGAAACAACAAGGCTTGTCGAGCATGTCGTTCCAGGCTGACCGACACTGGATCCCCTTTGAATGACACCAGAAGCTTAGCCAGTTGTTGAAATTGACCATTTTTTCTTTATACTGCGGTATCATTCTTGGTAAGGGCAGGATGCTACTCGGGGGTCATACCTGCCTTGGCTACATGATCAGAGAGCTCTTCCATGTCTCTCTTCATGTAGTCCAGGGAAGTACGTCTCAGGTCATTCACACCAATATGAACAATGACAGAGTCATATTTGTACTTGTTCTGGAGTGACCTGAGTGCTTGTGTTATGTGGCGGATTCTGGCTCCCGACAGGCAACGAACAGTAACCACCTCCTTTTCTAGCCTAGTGAGTGGGATGTCAGTGTGCCTGACTGTAGAGTCACCTATTACTAGTGTGTATGGTATATTATTTTACCTTAAGGGCTGTGATTGTGCGGTACACTGATTGTGTTTTATGTGTTGTCTGGTTTGTGACGGGAGGTGCAGGTTTTTTGGGTGTCTGCTTTGGAGGTCTCTGAAGCTTTTGCAGGTTTTTATTTATTTTTATTTAGAGCCTCCGAGTATAATTTTGTGTATTTGTGTATTTTTTGCCAGTGCTGGTTTAGTAGGTCTCTGTGAGGCTGGAGGTGTGGTGCAAGTGTTAACCTTATCAGCTTTTCTTGCCACACGGGAGCCCAAAGCAGAAGCTACCTGAAATTTTCATTTCTCGAGTTTCAAACCTGAAATCTTCTAAAGCTAAGTATCCCTTTGGGGATAACTTTTTCTGACATCGGTTAGAGCAAGAAAAACGTAACAGTTGTCTTGGCTGTAGAAAGCAAATACCTCACAGAGATTTTCATTCTTACTGCGTCACCTGTTTAGGCCCAGACCACGATGTTCGTCGCTGTCGGTTTTGTGCCTTAACGCCCAAACTATTCGTCGTCGGGCTTTCTTTGTCGCTAAATTCTTTCACTTTTGTTCTCTATATTCCGAAATGGCTTCGATAAGCCATCCGACTACCGATCTTCTGAAAAAACGTAAGGATAAAGACAGCGACAGACCGCATAGGTCCAAAACTGCTGACAACGCTTCCATTAAGCTAGTCGCCAGTCCGCCGGTACTCTGGCGCTTTTGCAGCCCCTGATACCCATTTCTGCAAATTTGCAGTCCTCTGCTGATACCCATTCGGAGTCCGGTATGCTGCGAGATGCTTCTTCGACTATGGAACCTGCGGATGTCTCTACCTTGGATGATTCCAGAGCCGCTGTGCAGGCACCGGCTTCTGAGGGGTGTATTCAGACCTTCCGATGTTCATATTAAACAGACTACTTTGTTTCCGACTAAAACTACTGAGTTTCTCAGGCCCAGAGTTCGCACTGTGCCTAGGAAACCGACCAAAGCGCATTCTCAAGCTCCCATGCCATAGAAATAAATGATTAGAATGGCTGAAGACCTTATTGCTTGGGGGAAGCCAGACTTCCCCCTCTAAAAGACAAAGAATTGATTTTCCTTCTGATTCTACAGACCATGAGTCAGATGACTCTGATCTCTCTGATTACCAGGACACATACCCTTATCTGCCTATGAGGATTCAGATGCAGAGGATTCCGTTCCCTCTGCCTCCCCTCCAGAGGACTTTTGGTTTGGTGAAACCTTGCATACCTTAAGAGAGCATTTCTGCTGGGAATGCCAGGACTACCCACAGTCCAAAGAGAGACTCAGAGAATTTTTAGACTTGCCTCAGCACAGGCCTCTAGCTGTACCCCCTGTCCTGGATATTGTAGATGATGTCTTCACGGAATCCAATCTTACCCGGTATACTTTACCACCAGCTCCTAGAAAGCCTGACAAGGTACTACAGAGTACCTGACTCTCACAGCCAAAAACCCTACCCCTTCGGACAGGGATTCTAGGGCTTTAGACAGGTGGGGTAAGAAGGTGTATACCTCTATAACTCTTGCCATCAGAGCTTTAAATTGCCAGTTTCTCATGTTGAAGTACCAGCAGCATATTATGGAACTAATTAAACAAAAAATGTTGATTCCAGATTGTGCAGAAAATGATTTACAAGAGTTAATGCATTCTGCAAGCCAAGTTAGTAAACATACTTTGCAGTGTGGTTTTCATGTCTTAGAAGCATCTTGCAGGGCTGCTGTCACTGGATTTGTACTGAGAAGGGATGCTTGGCTGAAGGAACAAATTTTGCCAGACCATTTCAAAGCAAAATTATTAAATGCTTCATTAAACCAAGAATGTTTATTTGGCACAAAAGCAAAAGTTGTTCTTAAAAAGATGGAGGAAAAAGCTAAATCCTATGCAGGTACAGCCACCTAGATTCAGTAGTCATTTGCCTTCTAAAAACTGGTCCTTTCCAGTCCTTCCCAGACCTTTTCAGTCCAAGCCCCCAAGGGCAACAGACCACCAAGGCTACAGTCTCAGGGTATGCAGAGATCTGAACAGTGGAGTGCACCCACCTCAAAAACAGGGAGTGGTAAGCCAACCCTTATGGGAAAAGTTCATAATGACTTGTCTGTCATCCTTCCCAGCCATGCCCAAGTACTTGTACCCCTAGGAGGGAAACTCACCCTGCATGCAAAAAACTGTGGATGTGACTTCTAACTTCTCTGGGGTATACCATCAACGAAAAGAAAAATCGCATCTGGTGCCCAGCCAAAATATTGTATTCCTGGGAACAAGCTTGAACACAACTTCCCAGATGGCATTGCTCACTCCAGAAAAGCAGGTTTATTTGACAAATTACTTCAAACTAATGGCCACCAAAACCCAGCTATCTGCAAGAAAAATACTGCAAGCCCTAGGGTTCATGGCCTCATGCATTCTACTAATTCCATATGCAAGACTGCATATGAGGAAACTTCAGTGGTACTTAAAAAGTCTCTGGTGTCAACATTCTCAGGACCTGGAAGCACTGATTCCTATCATTCCTTGCCTAAGGGCAGAGAGCCCCTTTGGTGGGGAGTGGCTTGCAAGCACAACAAGGGACTCCCTTTCATTCAACCCCTCTCTGCCCAAACCCCCGACAACAGACGCATCAGACTATGCATGGGAGGCTCACATGGCAGGCAAATCCATTCAAGGCAAATCGAGCCAAGGCAAATTCACTTGCATATCAATCAAAAGAAATGTTAGCTGTATAGAATGCTCTGACAGCCTTCAAATACCTTATCATTTCAGGACAACTCTTGATAAAGACAGACAACACCACAGTTTTGTGGTACATAAACAAGCAGGGGGGAACTCATTCCTACCCACTCTGCAGGTTAGCCTTGGCTGTATGGAACACAGCCTTGAGCAACCAAGTGCACCTGCAAGCTCATTTCCTGCCAGGCAAACAAAATTTACTGGCAGACGACTTAAGCAGAAATCTTGTGGACCCACACGAGGGGAAACTGGAACCCAACTCATTCAGACTTCTAATCCACAGGTGGGGGACACCAGAGGTGGACCTCTTTGCTTCCCCCAAAACCATCAGTTGAGCAACTTTTGCACCAGAAATCCCCACAGCCAAGCATAGAAAGTGAATGCCCTATCCTTCACATGGGAAAATCTCTCTCTGCCTTTCCCTGTCTGCCCCTCCTCTCAAACGTACTACTCAAGATCAAACAGGACAGACCAAGGACAATCCTTATTGCTCCAGACTGGCCACACCAGCACTGGTACCCACTCCTACGCAGTCTGACAGCAGTGCCACCCTGGCATCTACATCAGACACCCTCCCTGCTCTCCCAGCAAGAGGGGCAGATTTTCCATCCTCAGCTGCAAACCCTGAACCTTGCAGCCTGGCTTATTCCCTGAATACACCACCAGCAATCCTCAGCAAACAGGTGCTGGTTGTCATCCTTGAGGCCAGAAGGCCTAGTACTAGGAAATCCTATTAAGAAAAGTGGAAAAGGTACTGTTCATGGAGCCAGTCTCAAGGAAATGACATAGCCGTGCCCACCTTATGTCAAATCCTAGATTACCTAGCAGAGTTGCTCCACAAAGGCCTATCCTTCTCATCAGTTAAGATTCATGCCTCCGCCATCTCAGCTCGTTACAATACTGAGCCACCCCTCTTCTCTCACCCTCTGATCAAACAGATCCTGAGAGGACCTACCAATTTAAGACCCCCCCCCCGAGGCGAGCTCCCACTCCTGCCTGGGATCTTAACTTTGTATTAGAGAAGCTCATGCTTCCCCCCTTTTGATCATGCTGCTACATCAGAGTTAAAATTCCTCTCTCGGAAAACAGCCTTACTTCTAGCCATCACTTCAGCAAGAAGAGTGTCTGAGTTACAGACTCTAATGGCTGTGGAACCCTTCATTATTTTCCAGGCTGACAGGGTTTCCCTCAGGACTAACCCGTCATTTATGCCAAAGGTGGTATCCAGTGTGGCTTTAAACCAACCCATCCATTTACCAGCCTTTTTCCCTAATTCTCAGAATAAAGGGGAAAGGATCCTGCACTCCTTGGACGTGCACAGACAGCTCAGGTCCTACCTTGACAGGACTAAGTCTTTCAGAAAATCTGACCAGCTGCTAGTCAGCTTTGCTACAGGGGCAGAGGGCAAGGCCATTTCAAAGCAAACCATTTCCAAATGGATAGCACACTGCATCCATTTCTGCTACAAACACCATGGAAAACCTATCCCACAGGGTATCAGAACTCATTCCACTAGGATTACTTCAAATTCTACAGTATTTCTCGGGGGAGTCCCCTACCAGGGACATCCTGGAAGCTGCAACCTGGAGTTCTGTACACACCTTCACCAAGCTTTACCACTTACCTGTCTTTTCTAAATCCAGAGCTGGATTTGCCGCAGCAGTCTTAAAAGGTCTACTAGCCAGCCCTAATACTTCTTGACTGCCTCCACCCTTCCTCAGCTTTGGGAATCAACCCAAGTGTGATGACTGCAACAGTGAAACACGAAGAACATAGTACAGTTGTGTACACTTACCATAAATATAGATGTTCGAGTGTATTCACTGTTGCAGTCCTGGTTACCCTCCCTCCAGCGCCCTGATTTCTCTATGCTTTCTACCTTTACTCTTTTTGGCCATATCTTATGGTTATGATATTTACTTTTTACTGGAGGTGTTCCACACCATGTAATTGCTTCCTATTTTGGGGGCTCCTGACATCTGGGGCAAGAAAAACTGATGTAATGGCATCGGCTGCATGATGTTCATCGTGTTTCACTGTTGCAGTCATGACTGCAGGGTTCTCCCCTGCCGGCAGGCAGTCCTCGGTTGGCCAGAATCCCAACGTCTGGGTCCGGCGTCGGCTGTTCAGCCATGCTCCCTGACGTCAGAGCGCCAGGAGTACAAAGCTGACAGCCGACGCCATGTTCTCCAGTCTTTCTTGCCGTGAGATGATAGCAGTTCGCAAGTGCCGGTCGGCTGACTCCTGACAATCTTTTCTGAACAAACTTCAGTCCGAAGACTTTCTTCTCCTACTCAAAGCTAAGTACCCGTTGAAACTTTTTCTTGCTCCAGTCCGATGTCAGAAAAAGTTAATAATTGTATTTCATGTGGGAAGCAAATACCTCATAAGGATTTTCATTCTTACTGTATTAAACTAATCCAAAACACGTAACCCAAGAGAAATACGCCAGGACCAGCAAAGCTATAATACACCCTTTATTGAAACACAACCAGCAGAACAAAAAAAACATAAATCACCGATAATCCTGTGCAGTTGGATAAAAACAATATCACAGTTGCGTAGCGATTAAGCGCTTTCCTCCACTCAGTCGTGGACTTCTTCAGAATCGCATACTAGTCAAAAATAATACATTTTAAAGACTTTTTGGCGCCAACATTTAACGTAAATTTAAAGTCATATACATTCTTTACTTTTCAAACATCACTTAACAATCAATTAATGCATATTTCCAGTAAAAATCAATGTGCAAAATGTTACAATACACAATGCTTAAAAAAGCATGTAAAAATCAGTTTTGTACAGTGTAACTTATAAATACTTATGTAAATTGCACATTTTGAAACCATATAATAAAATAAAATAAAATAAAAGCAAGGAATCAAGTAAAACAATACTATGACATGTACCTATCTATAGAACCAGTAACTGCAAAATAGGCAAAATGCATATTAAAGAATGAATGTCCTATATAAATAAATATATATATAAATAAATACATATATAAATAATGAAATATATATTATATAAAATAACTGATGATACTGAGGAAAATGTTAAAAATAGTGTTGAAAAGTCATATATCCACTAAGTTGTAATAAATATAATAAATATAAATAAATGTACTGAATATTAAATGTGAAAATTTATGTAGATAATGCAGAATATATTACTATAATTAAAAAAAAAAACATATATATATATATATATATATATATATATATATATATATGTATATATATATATGTATATATATATATATATATATGTATATATATATGTATATATGTATATATATATATATATATATATATATATGTATATATATATATATATATATATGTATATATGTATATATATATATATATATGTATATATATATGTATACATATATATACATATATTATGTATACATATATATATAGCCGAAACGGACTCCCACGAGGAGCCAACTAGGCCTTTGAATATTTCTGTTGCAGGACCTTCGGACGGGTCCGGAGCCGCTGTGCAGGTACTGGCTTCCAAAGGGGTTTTCAGGCCTACTCAGCTTCTAATAAAGGCAAAGACTCCTTCCAAATCAAAGACTGCAACACAGGCCTCTTCTGATCCGGCTCCCAAGTCACAGAAACAGTTACTTAAGATGGCGGAGGACTTGCTTACTATGATTAGGGGTTCACATCCCCCACCAGATAAAAGGCCAAGGCAGGAAGTTTATCATGACTCCTCTGATCAGGCTTCTGTTTCTTCAGTTTCTTCTTCTGACCAGGAATATTCTCTCCCTCCTTATGAGGATTCTGATGCTGAGGAATCCATTCCTTCAGCTTCTCCCCCCCTGAGGATTTCTCTTTTGGGGAAACTTTGCATGAAATGAGGGAACATTTCCACTGGGAAGGACAGGAGTATTCAGAATCTAAGAAAAGGCTAAGGGATTTTCTTCTTCTTCCCCAACATAGACCCCTGGCTATTCCTCCTATTTTGGATATTGTGGATGATGCTTTTTTGGAGGCTAACTTAACCCCTGACACTTTTCCTCCAGCTCCTGTTAAGCCTGACAGATATTACAGGGTTCCTGATTCCCACCAGTTTTATACAAGAACCCCACTGCTGAACCTGAAACCATTTCTCAGGGTCCTAAGGGAGTTAAAGTCGCTTCTGCTAAAAACCCCATTCCCACTGAGAAGGATTCCAGATCTTTAGAAAGATGGGGCAAGAAAGTGTACACTTTTGCTACTTTATCTATTAGGGCTTTAAACTGTCAGTTTCATATGCTGAAATACCAGCAATTTCTCCTGTCTGTTTTAAAACAAAAGCTAACTTCCATTTCCACCTGTGCAGATGATAAGGAATTACATGACTTAATGCATGCCACTGAACAAGTGGGGAAGCATGGTTTACACTGTGGATTTGATGCCTTGGAGGCTTCTTGTCGGGCTGCTGCCTCTGGCACAGTAATTAGAAGGCATGCATGGTTAAAGGAACAAAATTTGCCAGATCAAGTAAAAGCTAAATTATTGGATGCTCCTGTTCAGCATAATGTTTTGTTTGGATCTAAAGCTGAAGAGGTGATTAAAAAGATGGAGGACAAGGCAAAATCCATGCAAACAGTTAAAGATTTCTTACAAGTACAGCCACCCAGATTTAGTAGGAATTGGCCTACAAAAAATTGGTCCTTTCCCAATTCAGACAGGCCTCAGAGGGGTAGATACAGACGCTCCCGAGGAAGGCCTCAAACACAAGCCTCTTGTAGACCAAGACAGTGGATTGCTTGCAACCCTAGGGAGGAGAGGACAGGTCACAAGCTCATAGGAAACAGACTCAATGACTCCCTCTGTTGGGCTGCAGGAACTTCTTGCCTGGAAGCCCCTCTCAGAGGAAAACTTTCTCTTTTTCACCTAAATTGGACTCGTATAACCAAGGCAAGTGGGTTCTGGATGTGGTTTCAAGAGGTTACAAATTCCATTTTCATACCCTACCAAGGCCAAGCGGATGGCCAGATTTTCCAAAACATCAATGGACAGAGGCCTTAAACCAGGTGGAAGCTCTTTTGGCTATGAAAGCCATAGAACTAGTTCCACTTTCAGAGATGGGACAAGGTTTTTACTCAAGGCTCTTTCTAGTCCCCAGGAAGCAAAATTCATGGAGACCCATTCTGGATCTGTCAATCTTGAACACTTTTCTAGAGATACCAAAATTCAAGATGCTTACTCTACAGCAGCTACTTCCAATGCTAACCAAAAATGCATGGATGGTAACTTTGGATTTAAAGGAGGCATATTTACACATTCCCATCGGGCAGGAATGCAGAAAATACCTCAGGTTCAAGGCCGGATCGAGGCACTTTCAATTCTCTGCGCTGCCCTTTGGATTGTCTTCTGCGCCCAGGGTCTTCACCAAATGCCTGGCTCCAGTAGTAGTAGCTTATTGCAGACTCAAGGGAATTCAAATTTACCCTTATCTGGATGACTGTCTTATTCAGGCAGACAGCAAGGAGGTCTTACTCCAGCATCTACAGTTTGTTCAGAGTTTTCTCAAGTTCCTGGGATTCACTGTAAACATAAAAAAGTAAAATTTGATACCCTCACAACAGATAATTTTTCTGGGCGCTAACACAACAACCCAGATGGCATTTCTGACATACGAAAAACAGTTACAGCTGGCTTCAACTTTCAAAACCTTGGCAACTTTAACTCCGATATCTGCAAGGAGATTCTTGCAGGCTTTGGGTTACATGGCTTCCTGCATCCTTCTCGTACCGTATGCAAGACTACATATGAGGAAAATACAGTGGTACCTAAAAAGTGTATGGTCTCAGCATTGCCACAGTTTAGACATACTGATCTCCGTCCTGCCTTGTCTATAAAAGGAATTCCTTTGGTGGTCCAGGGCATGTACTCTAAACAAAGGAAAACCCTTCTGTCTGCCTCCTGCCACTCAGATACTAACCATGGATGTCTCAGATTATGCATGGGGAGCCCATCTTCAGGGCAACTGTCTGCAAGGCCTTTAGACAAAGGATCAGAAGCACCTGCTTAGCCGTTCAGAAAGCTCTATTGGCCTTCAGGAATCTTCTACAACCAGGACAACTACTGATACGGACAGACAACACCACAGTTATGTGGTACATAAACAAGCAAGGGGGATCTCATTCCTACCACCTTTGCAGACTAGCCATGGATCTACGGAACACAACTCTAGCTTGCAATCTGGACCTTCAAGCTCATTTTCTACCAGGGAAGCAAAATGTCCTGGCAGACAGTCTGAGCAGAAACCTTTCGGACCCACACGAGTGGATGCTGGACACCGAAATATTCAGGATAACCATCTGGGGATGTTCTCACATAGACCTCTTTGCATCCCACCTCAATCATCAACTACAGATTTTTTGCACCAGGACTTTCCACGAACAAGCTTGGAAAGTGGATGCACTATCATTCAGTTGGAGAAACCTCTCGGGATATGCCTTTCCGCCTCTTCCTCTTCTTCCACGGGTATTATTAAAGATCAAACAGGACAAGCCCAAGATGATAATCTTGCTGGCCCCAAATTGGCCTCGACAGTTTTGGTACCCAACTCTGAAAAACCTATGTCTGGAGCCCCCTTGGGTTTTACCACAGACTCCGAACCTTCTGTCCCAACACCAGGGTCAGGTTCTACACTCCCATGTCAGAACTCTCAGCCTGGCGGCCTGGTTAATCCAGGGTCTTTGATTCATTCTCTCCTACCCAAGCAGGTTATGGATGTCATTTTAGAAGCCAGACGTCCTAGCACTAGAAAATCTTATGCAGGAAAATGGAAAAGATTTTGTTCCTGGATGCAGGCTCAGGATTCTGATCCTCTTCTTCCTAACATTCATTTGATTTTACTTTACCTGACAGATCTCTTACATAAGGGTCTCTCTTTCTCTTCCATTAAGATACACGCCTCTGCTATTTCTGCTCATTATAATACAGACCCTTCAGTCTTTTCCCACCAGCTCATGAGACAGTTTCTCAGAGGAGCTAAGAACTTAAGACCTCCTAGATCTCCTCCCATTCCCGCTTGGGATCTCAACTATGTTTTGGAAAAGCTCACCTTATCTCCTTTTGAGCCTGCTGCCTCTTCTGACATCAAGTTTTTATCTTGGAAAACAGCCATCCTGTTAGCTCTGACCTCTGTCAGGAGAGTTTCAGAGTTGCAAGCTCTTATGGCTGTGGAGCCTTATATTATTTTTCATCAAGACAGGGTGTCTTTAAGGACTAATCCTACTTTCATGCCTAAGGTGGTTTCCAAAGTGGCTTTAAATCAAACTATTCACTTGCCAACTTTTTTCCCCACTCCTCAAAATAAAGGGGAAAGGAATCTTGCATTCCTTGGATGTACACAGACAACTACGTTTTTACCTGGACAGAACCAAGGACATCAGAAAATCAGAGCAACTGTTTGTTTCTTATGCTTCAAGTTCCCAAGGTAAAGCCATTTCAAAACAGACCATTTCTAAATGGATTGCTCATGGAATCAGATTTTGTTGTTCACACCATGGAAAGCAAATCCCAGGGAGTATACGGACTCATTCCACCAGAGCTGCTGCCACTTCAGCTGCCTTCCTCAGGGGAGTTCCTACCAAAGACATTTTGGAAGCTGCAACTTGGGAGTTCAGTGCATACTTTTTCAAAGCACTACAATCTACCTCTCTACTCTAAGTCTAGGGCAGGCTTTGCTTCTGCAGTCTTGCAGGGCCTTTTAGCCTCCCCTTCTACTTTATGACCACCTCCCTTTCATTCTGCTTTGGGATTCTACCCTACAGTCATGACTGCAACAGTGAAACACGGTGAACATAGTACAGTTGTATACACTTACCATAAATGTAGATGTTCGAGTGTCTTCACTGTTGCAGTCTGGGTTTCCCTCCCTCCTGTCCCCTCTTATTTTTACTTTTGTGTGGTTCCTTTTTTTCCACCATTCTTCTGAGGTGTATTTGCAAAGGATATGGGAACCCTACTCATTTTGGGACTCCTGACATCTGGGGCAAGAAAAACTGGAGAACATGGCGTCGGCTGTCAGCTTTGTACTCCTGGCGCTCTGACGTCAGGGAGCATGGCTGAACAGCCGACGCTGGAACCAGACTTTGGGATTCTGGCCGACCAAGGACTGCCTGCCAGCAGGGGAGAACCCTACAGTCATGACTGCAACAGTGAAGACACTCTAACATCTACATTTATGGTAAGTGTACACAACTGTACTTTTTATACCCCTGATGACCTGACGTCATGGAAAAGGCGACAGCATCTGACGCAGAAATCCCAAGACTCTGATATTCGGGCTGACTGAGGGCTACCTGCAGGCAGATAACCCAATTGTGATGACTGCAACAGTGAATACACTCAAACATCTACATTTATGGTAAGTGTACACAACTGTACTATATTTCTACTTTTGTTTCCCTATCCTCCACGCAGCCGCCCGCACACACACAGTTTCAACTTCCCTACAACTCACTCTGTCCCATACCCATTTACAGTAGCTACTGGATTCACTCTTGTATCCAAGTTTTACACTACCATCCCCACTAATTTGAAGGCACACTTAGTCCCCATTTTTATTCAGTGTTTGATACCAGTGGGCATTTCGTTTATGGTCATTTAGGGCCACTTCTTGTGCACTAGACAAGGGCACACTTGCCCCTTTTTTGTCGGCTGTAGAAAATGTTTTTCTCCTCAAAAATACATCACACACACCATTGCAAGCTTTAATCTTTAAGCCTTGAAATTCCCAAACCACAGACCCAATATCAACGTAATCCCATGACAGTAAATTTAGCATTTCTCTTTCCCTGGTTTTACGCGCATGACCACATGGCAACTCACACAGATGCGCTCTAAAGTTAGCTTTATTTTCCCCCTTTAGACCCTTCCAAAAGATAATCCCCACCACAGCCATGCAACTGCTCTGGAACAATATAACCCCTGTGGAGACATTTTCTTCACAATTTTTTTTTTTTCCAATTTAGCACTAAGCCCCTCTTTCACAGTGGGAGGTAGGCGCTTTTCTTGTGCCTTTCCCTCCTCACGAGTCAAACTGTTAGTACACCCGTTACCCCATGCGCACAAAAAATTTCCATATTACTTTAAAAACTCTCATAAGGCTATTTGTTTTATTTTAGTTTTATAATGTCCTCTAGTCTACAGTTAATAGTGTTATATAATAGTATTGTACTTAAAGATCAAATTTAAATTAAATTATAGCCAGATTTAGATTTATAGTTTATATTGTCTTTATAAGATTCTTGTTGAAGTCTCCCTGAGGAAGACACCGAAAGAGCTGGACAAACTCAGAATCCCACTCGAATTCAAAGCTGTGGGTGGTCCTTCCAGTTAAAGCTTACACTTTTCAAACATTTGCTCCACCAGAGCACATAGTCGACCAGTAGTGAACCACTTTTCTCTGTAAGACAGCGTTCACTACCCTGAGGAACTTTTTTCTTTTTTAAGGATCAAGGTTTATCTATTATTGGAATTTTTGCATTGAGGAGTGGTTCTGTTCTTGGTCAAACAGCTACATTCATTAGAAATAATATAGGGTGAATAGTTTTAGATAATCCCAAGTACAGGGCCAAAAATTACTAACAACCATGTGCCTATATGGTGCTTTTACTTGACCATTTTTACTTAGCTGTTCTGTACATTTCTGCGACTGTAACCAATGTAATTAACAAGTTTTATTTGCTGTACATTTCTCTGATTGTAATAACTGTAATAAACTATATTACTAGAACTGGTGTCGATATAGCACAAGCAGGGGATTGGCCCATTAAAGGCCATGCCCAAGTCACTCCCCTGTTAGATGTCTGTTGGCTGGCATCACAAACCCAGCCCAGTTTTTCAACATAAATGTAACTCTAGGACTGCTGGATTTCTCATTCTGACCAGCACTCTTAGAACTTCACTAGACTGTGTACTCGGCAAGGACTGAGTAAAAGTGGTGTGATTTTTAGCTCTAAACGAAGGCTAAGCGTCATTTGTTCAGAATCGCGCTATTGAGCACCTGCACCAAGTAGTCTTTTTAAAAACTCCTTTACTTTTGTATGTACTTAGCTAACCCAGCTTAAAACAGCCTTTTTAAAGGCTATTAATGGCAAACCACAGCCAAAAACAGTCTTTTCAAAGACTAATATTTGAGGACCAACTCCTTTTCCACAATAGCCCTTGTCAGGGCTATCCAGCCTAAGCTGTCAACCACAGCCCTACGCAGGGTTAACTAGCCTAGGCTCTTTACTGAGGTTTCGCCCACTGTGACTACCTAGGGTTCACTGAACACTGCGATTGCAACAGCCCTTGTCAGCACTCCTCAGCCATTCAGCTAAAAAAGCCCTCCGTGGACAATCAGAGGTCTTATTCCAAAGTCCTTTTCAGGACTCTGTTGCTTACACTGAGAATACAAAAGTCTTATTAGGTCTCCTACAAAAGTCTGTCACTTACAGCCCCTGGCAGGATTTCCAAAGGACTGTTCCCACAGTCTTTTTCAGGACTCACAACTGCAGTGTGGCCCAGCTGTTCAACAACGTTGTTTGGTTCCACCAAGGACCACACAAAAGCGATCTCCAATCAGGTAATCTGAACAACAGAACAATTTAATAGTGTGTTCATACCTTTTATTCTTATACCTCCCCTCTGGGTTAAGCTACACAATCAGCTGGAGGTTATCCTGATCTTTTTTTTTTTTAGTTGCATATGTCTAGACAGATGCACAGCATCTGGAGCATTGTATTCAATGGTTTGCCTAATGATGGCTGAGTAAAAGGGGACAATGCCATCCCTAGATCTGGACACAGTCCCTCTGTTTATAAGCTGTACAGTACAGAAGGAATTTCTTACAACAGTGGACACATGTTGGTCAAAAGTTAAGTCACTCTTCACACAAGTTCCCAAATCCCTAAGAGCTGGATCAATTCTTAGGGCTCTGGTGTTAATGTGGTAGCTCCCTGGGATAGATGACTTTCCCAATTGATACAGTAATGCATTTTTTTGGCATTTAGTTTCAGTCCATGATTTTGGCTCCAGTTCTTTGAGTGAGTGCGCCTAGCTTTGCAGTCATTTACAAATTTGGTAAGCTGGAGCCCTTTGGTATTGGCTTTTACTTGAAAAAAGTAGATGTCAAACAGGAGAGGTCCCAACACAGAACCCTAGGAGACTCTACTGGTGATTTGTCTTCTACTTGTGGAGGTAACATCCCATATTTTGATTTCTTGCATCCTAACTGTAGGTCATTTGGCATTCTAGATCGTCAGAATGCATTTAATTGCGAATCTCCATTACTGTCATCCTTTTTCCTGATCTCTGCATGTAATACAAAATGTTGATATTAATTTTCTATAATTCCACCATTATTTTATGATGAATTGTGTAAGATTTGATTCCATGTTTAGATCATTAGCCGCATTCGCATTTATCAAGCAGTTCTCTGTTTTGATCAGCAGTTAAGCATAGAGTTCAGCCTTACTTTTTTTGCACAACTTTTATGCTGTGTCCTTAATGAGACTATATTTCAAGAAAAGTGTATCCTGCAATCACTGCTGTTCATATAAGAGCAGTTTTAAGTTACATATCAAGTAATGTCTTATAATTGGAGGCAGGGGGATACTGTTATTAAGCCCCTCTCTTAACTGGAATTATAAGAATCCTTTTGCTTTGTTCCAGGTAGATTTGCTGTAGTAATGAGTCATGATGATCATACATGCGCATTCGATGTGTGCTTGAAAGCAAAGTATGTTCAGAATGTGATTTTGAATCAGAAAGGTTATGTTTAAGACTGCAGTTTCCCCCAGTGTGACACAAGATACTTTGAATGGACAGTTATTTGCTTATTTTCTTTGTAGAAAGCTGCTCAAGGCTATATTAATTTTATTTGATGAAAGTTGAATGTTTCTTCATCTAAAATATATCTGTTTGCCTTGCTTACTCTTCAAAGTGTAGCTTTCTCCATGCGAATAAACAGAGCTCTGCTAAATGGCCTGTTGTATTCTTTTTTTGCAGGTTAGTTGTAGTAGCACACCTTCCACTTCAACCTTTGTGGGAAAAGTTGGACCTGCTGCAGAACTTAAAACATTAGATAGGCCAGCAAGTAAAAGTAAAGGATCTAACAAGGAACATGAAAAAGAGAAGAAGAAAAAGAAGCACAAAAAAAGATCCCGTTCAAGGTCACATTCTCGTAAAAAAGATTCACATTCTAAGCATAGTTCACCATCAAGGTCTCGAACAAAATCGAAGCACTCACTTCCTAGTGCTTATAGAACAGTTAGGGTTTCAAGGTAAGTGTCCCAGAACTTGGTATTGTCTTGTGTCCACATTTTGTAGTAAAATGTTCATATAAAGTCTGAGGTGCAAATTCAGTTGCACAAAACATTTAATGTATGTTATGCTGTAGAAAAGTTCTATTTAGTTTTGAACCTTTACAAGTAGTGGTGTCTACATGTTCAAGTTGGTCTGTCGTCTAGGCAGTTGAGTGGGTTGATGTTCATAGTGTTACCATGCTGCAGTCATCACACTTGGGGTTATCCTGCCGTCAGGCGGTCCCGCAGTCGGCCTGAATTCCAAAGTCTTGGACCGGCGTCGGCTGCTGTCGCTTCTTCCCTGACGTCAAAGCTCCAGGGGTATATAAGAGGCATCTTTCGCCGTTTTTTTCAGTCTTTCTTGCCGCGCGGTGCCCGAAGCAGAAGCAGTTCGCAAGTGCCGGTCGGCCGACACCTGAGATTTTCGAATAGAGTTTCAGTCCGAAGTCTTCAAAGCGAAGTACCCCATTGGGGAACCTTTTCTTGCCTCAGTCCGATGTCAGAAAAAGTTAACAATTGCATTTCTTGTGGGAAGCAAATACCTCATAAGGACTTTCATTCTTATTGTATACCTTGCCTAGGCCCAGACTACAACGTCACTGGTTGTCGGTTTTGTGCTAGGTTCAATAAGCGAACTATAAAGCGGCGCTTTGATTTCGCACGACACTACTTCGGTAGGAAATTTAATTACACTATGCCGTCGGAGCAACCGACTACCGGCGTGCACAAAAAACGCAAAGATAAAGACAGGCAGCCTAGATCCAAGCCAGACTCCGAGGCCTCAGCTGGGACGGTCACCGGTTCTCCGGTTTTCAGTGAGGCGCCTACGCAGCCCCTGGCTACCGCAGAATTGGAACCCCAGACCGCTTCGGATTCTCTAGCAGAGAGTTCTAGGCCGACGCAGCCATTTTCTTTAGGCCCTACCGACGACGTTGCAGAAGGAGAAGCCGGTGCTGTAGAAACACCTTCTGTTTCAGAAGGTGTCTTCAGACCTACTACTCTCACCATAAAATCTTATGCTAAGCTTAAGACTCCTCTAAAACCAAAAAAGACTGCACTTCAGTCTCCAGTTCAAGGCCCCATGCCCAAGAAACAGATGCTTAAAATGGCTGAAGGTTTGATTTCTTTAATCAGGTGTTCCCAAACCCCCCCCCCCCCGACAAAAGGCCTAGACAAGAGGAGGATTATGCCTCCTCTGATCAAGTGTCTATTTCCTCAGGCTTCTCTGAGGAACAGGATTAGTCCTTTCCCCCTTATGAAGATTCTGATGCTGAAGATTCCATTCCTTCAGTTTCTCCCCCTGAAGACTATTCCTTTGGGGAAACCTTACATACCATGAGGGAACATTTCCACTGGGAAGGTCAGGACTACTCCGACTCAAAGAAAAGGCTCCGAGAGTTTCTTTTACTCCCCCAGCACAGACCACTTGCTATCCCTCCAGTTTTAGACATTGTGGATGATGTTTACTTAGAATCTAGTCTAAATCCAGATTCTCTGCCTCCTGCTCCAGCCAAACCAGATAGATGCTATAGAGTGCCTGACTCGCACAAATTCCTTTACAAAAGCCCTGTTGCTGATCCAGAGACAATTTCCCAGGGTCCCAAAGGGGCTAAGGCTTCTATGGCTAAAAATCCTATACACTCTGAAAGGGACTCCAGAGTACTAGATAGGTGGGGGAAGAAGGTTTACACCTCAGCTACTCTAGCTATGAGAGCACTAAATTGTCAATTTCACATGCTTAAATACCAGCAATTCCTAATGTCTCAAATAAAACAAAAGATGAGCATGCACCCTCAACAGTCTGAATTAAAGGAAATGCAGGATCTGTTGCATGCAGCTGAACAGAGGGGCAAACATACTTTACAATGTGGATTTGATTCCTTGGAAGCTTCCTGTAGAGCAGCTGCTACTGGGTCTGTTATACGTAGGCATGCTTGGTTAAAGGAACAAACTCTGCCTGATCATGTTAAAGCAAAGTTACTAGATGCACCCTTACAGCAGGATGTCTTATTTGGGGTTAAAGCAGAAGAGGCTTTAAAGAAAAATGGAGGATAAGGCAAAATCTATGCAGACGGTCAAAGATTTCTTACAGGTACAGCCCCCATGCTTCAGCAGAAATTGGCCAACAAAAAATTGGTCCTTTCCAGCTTCTGACAGACCACAGAGGGGTAAATACAGGCGCCCAAGGGGCAGAGGACAAGCACAAATCCCTTACAAACCTCGCCAATGGGGCACTGCAACACAGAAGGGAGGAGAAGATGGGTCCCAAACTACTAGAAGGCAAACACAATGACTTAAACCTCAAACTGCCAAGCAAAACTCTCTTGGCAGCTCCCTTGGGAGGAAAATTAGCACTTTTTGCAGACAACTGGCGCATCGTCACAAAGGACAAATGGGTCCTAGACATGATCTCACAAGGATACAGATTCCATTTCCACACCTTGCCAAGGATAAAAGGAATGCCAAACCTGCCACAAAATCAATGGGCAGAGGCACAAAAACAAATTACAGCTCTCATGGACATGAGAGCCATTCAACTGGTACCTACACAGGGGCAAGGCCAAGGATTTTACTCGAGGCTCTTTTTAGTCCCCAGAAAGGACAATGCTTGGAGACCCATTCTGGACCTTTCAATTCTAAACACCTTCTTGCAAGTACCCAAGTTCAAGATGCTAACACAGCTTCTTCCCATGTTGGGCAAGAAAGCTTGGCTAGTAACGTTGGACCTCAAGGAGGCATACCTGCATGTCCCTATCAGACAAAATTGCAGAAGATACCTCAGTTTCATTGCAGGTTCAACCCATTACCAATTCTCTGCACTGCCCTTTGGCTTATCTTCTGCACCCAGGGTCTTCACAAAATGCCTGGCACCAGTAATTGCATACTGCAGACAAAGAGGAATTCAAATATACCCATACCTGGACGACTGCCTCATCCAAGCAGAAAGCAAGGACATTCTCTTACAACATCTGGCTTTTGTAAAACACCTTTTAAGTTGCCTAGGGTACACAGTAAACGAAAAGAAATCAAAACTAGTGCCCTCACAAAATATGACATTCCTGGGTCCCAGCTTGAATACAGTGGCCTAGATGGCTTATCTGACGCCAGACAAACAGCTACAACTAACTCAATACTTCAAAACAATGGCAACAAAGACCCAACCTCCCTGCAAGAAAAATTCTGCAGGCCTTGGGCTTCATGGCATCTTGTATACTACTAATACCATTTGCAAAACTGCATATGAGGAAATTACAATGGTACCTAAAATGCATATGGACTCAACACAGCCACAGCTTGGAAACAATACCTCTCATTCCCTGCCTTCAACAGGAGTTTCTGTCGTGGTCACAGGCATGTCACCTCAACAAGGGTCAACCTTTCACCTTACCCCCAGCCAGGCAAATTATGACAACAGATGCTTCGGACTATGCCTGGGGGGCACACATGGCAGGACGGTGCATTCAAGGCATATGGATTGCAGATCAAAGAAATCTGCACATCAATCAAAAGGAAATGCTCGCTGTACAGAATGCCCTGACAGCCTTCAAGGACCTCTTGCATCCAGGACAGCTTATAATAAGGACAGACAACACCACAGTAATGTGGTACATAAACAAACAGGGGGGTACACACTCCCACCCTCTGTGCAGGCAAGCAATGACCTTGTGGAACACAGCACTGGCTTACCAAGTTCAATTACAAGCTCAATTCCTGCCAGGAAAAAAGAACACATTGGCAGACGACCTAAGCAGAAACATCAAGGATCCCCACAAATGGAAACTAGATCCACAAGTATTTGCAATGATAACTCAAAAATGGGGGCTTCCAGACATAGACCTGTTTGCCAGCCCCCAAAACTATCAGCTACCAAAATTTTGCACAAGGACATTTCACCATCAAGCTTGGAAAGTGGACGCACTCTCATTCAGTTTGAAAATGCTGACAGTATATGCCTTCCCTCCATTGCCCCTTCTCACAAAGGTGCTGCTGAAAGTCAGGATGGAGAGACCTCGAATGATACTCATTGCCCCAGACTGGCCACGCCAGCACTGGTACCCACTATTAAGGAATATGGCCCAGGGCCCACCATGGATTTTACCACAAATTACTCATCTGCTCACACAGCAAGACAGTCAGATTCTACACAGCCAGCTCAAAACCTTAAATTTGGCTGCATGGCAAATCACCTAAGCAACCAGCCAGCTCCTCTTTTACAAGCTGTTATGGATGTTATTCTGGAGGCCAGGAGGCCCAGCACCAGGAAAGCCTACTCGGACAAATGGAAAAGGTTTTGCGCCTGGAACCAAGCTAAAGGCTAAAATACCCTTCGGCCGGACATACCTCAGATTCTACAATATCTAAATGAGATGTTACACAAAGGGCTTTCTTTCTCATCTATTAAAATCCACGCCTCAGCTATTTCAGCTCACTACAACAAGGATCCCCCCTTATTTTCACATCCACTTCTAAGACCATTTCTCAGAGGGGCCAAAAACATTAGGCCTCCCAGGAGAGCACCAACACCAACTTGGGACCTCAATTTTGTTTTGGAAAAACTTACGCTACCTCCTTTTGAGCCAGCTTTCTCAGCTGACTTAAAGTTTATATCATGGAAGACTGCCCTGATGCTAGCAATTACTTCAGCCAGAAGAGTCTCAGAGCTTCAGGCACTAATGGCAGTAGAGCCTTTCCTCATTTTTCGTCAAAAGACAGAGTTTCCCTACAAACTAACCCCTCCTTTATACCTAAGGTGGTATCCAGTGTGGCTCTAAATCAAACCATCCATTTTACCCACCTTCTTTCCAAATCCACAGAACAAAGGAGAATTCCATGGACATTCACAGGCAGCTACGCTACCACTTGGATAAAACTAAGGTCTTCAGAAAATCTGACCAGCTTTTTGTATCGTATGCTACAGCATCACAAGGAAAGGCTATTTCAAAACAGACCATTTCCAAATGAATAGGACATTGCATACGCTTTTGCTACACCCACCATGGAAAACCAGTTCCTGCTAGCATAAGGCCCCACTCTACCAGGGCAGCAGCTACATCTACAGCCTTACTCAGGGGGGGGTGCCAACCAAGGATATTCTGGAAGCTGCAACTTGGAGTTCAGTACACACCTTCACCAAACACTATCACTTACCACTTTTAAGACTAAAGCTGGCTTCGCCACTGCAGTTTTGCAGGGCCTTCTAGCCTCCTCTAACCCTGTTTGACTCCACCTCCCATCCTTAGCTTTGGGATTCTACCCAAGTGTGATGACTGCAGCAGGGTAACACGATGACCATAGTATAGTTTTGTACCTACCATAAATGTAGATGTTTGAGTGTATACCCTGTTGCAGTCCAGGTTATCCTCCCTCCATCCCCTCTGACCTAACTAAAACCTTTCAATACCTTAAAATCTGATACAGCCTTTGTGGTGTATTTCCTTATAGCTGGAGGGATGTTTTGTTTGTGCTAAACTTTTATTATTGGTACTATCTACTGACCACCTTTTGGGGGGGCACCTGACATCTGGGGCAAGAAAAACTGAAGAAAATGGCGTTGGATGCCTCATATATACCCCTGAGCTCTGACGTCAGGGAAGAAGCGACAGCAACCGACGCCGGACCAAGACTTTGGAGTTCAGGCTGACTGCGGGACCGCCTGACAGCAAGGTAACCCCAAGTGTGATGACTGCAGCAGGGTATACACTCGAACATCTACATTTATGGTAGGTACAAAACTGTACTTTATATGTTCTGTAATTTTTTTCTCTTGTTCAGCTTCTGTTATCTCCCAGTTCCATCTTGCATGTTTCCTTGGAAGAGGAAGCAACCACAGCTGTTGTTTATGTGTACCCCTTTATACAAATGGTATTTGTAAATTGCTTTCAAGATGTCAACAGCATGGATGCCTTTCTGTAGTCCTTTGGCTTACACCAGGCATCATCATAGAAGCACTGCAAGCAAGTTTGTGTCAAAGATTATTACATTTGTAAATAGTCATGCTCGTTATATGGTTCTGTGTTGCAGATATTGTAACATTTGGGATTTTTGCCACAGAATGCTCGACATCCAGCCCTGTTTTTAAGAGTTTAGCACCATTAATCTGTGCCAGGCAAACATCCTTACAAGTGTAATGAGAGTTATGGCCATCCACATTTTCTGCAGTTCTTCCTTACCAAAGTGTGTGAGGAGTTTGTCACAAGTTGGTAAAGCATTGTCAGTCTGTTTCAGCCTGTCTTCCAGAATATAGTTTAGTAGCTCATTTGAGGAATCTTCTGTTGTCGCATGTTTAAATCTTTGGGACATTTGGGCATCAGGGACTGCAGCTATCATAATATTGCCAGTAATTGTATTACGTCTGGGAAGCCAGTAATCTCCAAATACTTCAATAACCAGTGTGTATTTTGCTTGGGGTGGAGTATGATGTTTCCCAGTCCCCATTGTGCTAGATTATTTCATAAGACCATCAGGCAGAGAATCAGATGTCTCTTGGACAGCCTGAACAGGCTGTGCTTCATGTTCAGGATTGCTATGGTATTGGCCAAGTCACCCACAGATGCTTCACCTCAAAATAAATACATAAAGGGAGAAACCCCTTTGGTAGAAGAAATTCAGGCATACTAGTAATATACCTTTGTATACTGAAGGCCACCCTGTGCTCAGTAGTGTCTGATCTGGTGAGGTGCATTTGCAGCACTGGGCTTTGTCTGCTTAAACCAGGGTCTCTAGTAATGCCCTTCAGGAGGTCACCATATACTTGGAGACAATATTTTCCCGAGCCAAAACCTTTCAACCATATTTCAGTTTGGATGCCTTGCTGTGGGTCTGTTTCCACACTCATTTTTATTATTTTCAAGGTAGAGAGTAATATTCATTTGGTTCTTCTCCTTGGGAACCTCTACAGGTCTGAGACAGAGATTCAGTGCCTCTTTTCTGACTAGAGAACTCTAGAACAGCCCCAACCCTAGAGATGCAAGGCTAAGACATTCCAGTCTCCGATGTGTGCCATCTTGTCTCGACTTCAGCTTAGCAAGGCCTTCCTGTCATCCCCTCTCCCTAGTACCCCCCTCAAGATCTGGTAAGACTGGTTAAAGACTTTGTATTTTTTAGTAAACTGTAACCATCCTTGGTTCGAGTCAATATTAGGGGTCCCTACTCAGAAAAAATATGGGAATGACCACTCCCCCTCACCCCCCAGAAATCTGATTCCTCTGGCTCAGAAGTAGGTTAAGTAGCGTATGTAGAAATATTTTCCCTTCTGATTACTGAGTCATTGACAGAGTACACTTTAGCTGCTGCCTTCTCACTAGAGGGGAGGACACACAAACAGTGCTGAAGATCTAGAGAAAGCTGTGACAGAACCTAAGAAAAAAGCACATTGATGTAAAAGGCATCAGCTCCAACTGTCAGCTGCTTAAAACCTTTTTGGAAAGTGAGGATGGTGTAGATCTACATAGAAAAAACACTGATGCAGTAAGTCATTAAGCAGAAAACTCGGGATACTCCCATACCTATTGTGTGGACTGCCCAAAGAAGTATGGCAATCTTGTTCAGTGTTTGAGAAGTGGGCTTCGGTGGTATGTAAGATGGTAATCTGTCCACACTTTGTCAACACCTTATATCCTGGACATTACCATGGCCATCCTGCAGGGTCCGCCACAACCAACACTTTCCTAGTGCCAGCCATCATTCCATAAGCTGTGAGAATCTTCCCAAATGTTATCACTACTGCAACAGTAAACCATAATGAATATAGTACAGTCATTAGGAGCTTAACACCACTGTAGATACGAAATATTTTCATTATCACAGTAATATTTTCTCCCTTTTTTCCTTCTTTCTCTGGGTGTCTTGGGGCTGGAGTGGGTACCCCGCCAGTGTGCCCCTTTTCTGTCTGCTACCTTTACTAGAGGCCTCATCTCCTCAAGTTGACCTAGAGGTTGGAGAGACTACATTGGGAAAACTTCTGGTTGGGCTATCATTCCTGGAGATATATTCTACCGTAAATGGCTTGTGCTCTGCTGTTAGCATATTTTCCTGGAGGCTGCCAGGGCAAAGAGGAACCAAAGACGGTGTGGGCGTAAATCCCTCTCGTACTATAGAAGTGTAGCTGTCCAAATGGGAGGGGAGCATGCCTGTTCTTGAGGGGGAATGATATCGGACTCGAAATCTGGCCAAGATGCAAGGCTGTGGATCAGAAGTGTCAAGTGCCATCAGCGCTGTAACAGTGAACATACTCAAACATCTACAGTTATGATAATTCCTAAAACATCTGTATATGCAGTGTGATATACCCTACCTGCATCTGTTTTCTGTATATAGTTGTGGCAGTCTGTAAGTGTGTGACCAGAAGATTTGGATTTGTGTATTTAAAGTACTCCTGCATTGCTGGATAAAAGTTAACATGTTTATCAGCTGTCACTTTGATTACAGTTATTTTTTTTACTCGACTCACTGGCATCCTTTTTATTTCATTGATATGTTTGAAGTTTGGAGTTTTGGTGTCATCCTATTTGTGCGTCAGAAAAATGTGTTCATTATGTCTTATGCGTTCTATTACAGGAAGCAGATAGATTTATAATTTACATTGTTTTATATGCACGGGTTGCATAAAATGGTGATCTTGCTCATTAGTTATAGCACTGTGTAGACAGAAGCAGCATCTGTGCTTGATTTTCATTTAGGCAGGGTTTCAGCCAAGTCTAGAATTGTTTGTAGAGAATCAAAGCTGAAGATGTCTCTACTATTTTAGATGCATACTTTGTTAAACTTTGCACTTGTAAGGATAATGCCATAAGTTGATTTGCATGGATTGTCATGCGTTTTATGTAGGAAGAACTACCAGGGAGCTCAACAGAAGACTCTATGAGCACAAGTATGCTATTGCCAGTGGTGACGACAAAAATGCCATGTGTAAACATTATAAAGAAAATACATGTAAAGTCACTTTTAAATGTTTAGTGTTGTAAGTACTGAAAAACATCAGTAATATTATTAATATAGCGGAAGAGTTAGGATGGCTGGAATACTGCTGGCAAGTAAAATTAAATGCATGTTTTTTATCCCTGGTCTTAACAACAGAGAAGAATTTGTTATGTATTTGAAAAGAAAAGGGATAAAACACTGATTTTTTTTTTTTAGAGATCTTTTATTTATCATGATAGTTTTTAGATCTGTTTTATCACGTGACGAGGTATCTTAGGTTAAATTGAATGGTGTTTTGCATGATGTATCCCAAGCAGGGTATTTAATGTATGCAATTAATGAGGAATGTGAAGAAGTCTCTGTGAGTTAAAGGAGACTAAAGTGCTAACTGAAGATGTTCTTCGTGTTTCACTGTTGCAGTCATCATTTGCCCTCAGTCGGCCTGATTAACAAAGTCTTGGGTCCTGCGTCAGTTGCTGTCCTTTCTTCCATGACGTCAGGGGTATATAAAACATGCAGCCGATTCCATTACATCAGTCTTTCTTGCTGCATGGTGCCCGAAGCAGAAGCAGTTTGCAAGTGCCGGTCGGCCAACTCCTGAAATTTTCGTTTTCGAGTTTCAGAACCAAAATCTTCAACTAAAAGCTAAGTACCCCGTTGGGGAAACTTTTTCTTGCTCCTTACCGATGTCAGTAAAAGTTAATAATTGTAATACTTGTGGGAAGCAAATACCTCATAAGGATTTCCATTTGTACTGTATTCCTTGCCTAGGCCCTGACCACAGCTTACCTTGCTGTCTGTTTTGTGCGTTATTTAATCAGCCCACTATCCGGTACATTTCTGCTTCTAAATATTTTGGATCTCGGTTTAATTATCCAGAAATGACATTGGTTAGCCATCTGACTACCGGAGTACTGAAAAAACGCAAAGAAAAAGACCGAGACAGGCCGTTGAGGTCCATAACTGCCGACGACGCTTCTAAGCCAGTCGCCAGTTCGCCCGTACTCAGTGAGGTGCTTTCGCAGCCCCTGATATCCGCTACTTCAGATTCGCAGGCCTCTACTGAGACCCATTTGGAGTCCGGTATGCCGCAAAATACTTCACCTATAGAACCTGCGGATGTCTCTACCTGGATGGGTCCGGAGCCACTGGCTTCTGAGGATGTATTCAGCCCTACAGATTTGTACATTAAACCAACACCAACTTAAATTTTAAGGCCAAAATCTTGATTTCTGTCTAAGAAACTGACGTCCAGGCCACATGTTCAGGCCCCTATGCCTAAAAAACAAATTATCAAAATGGCTGAAGATTTAATTACTCTAATCAGGGGTAGTTAACCCCCCCCCCCCCTAAGAGGCCTAGGACTGAATTTGATTATGTATGTTCTGAACAGGACTCTGTTTCTTCTGACTCTTCTAATGAACAGGATTTGCCCATACCTACTTATGAGGACTCTGATGCAGAGGATTCCATTCCTTTTGCTTCTCCCCCTGAGGATTTTTCTTTTAGGGAAACTTTACATACCTTAAGGGAGAATTTCCACTGGGAAAGTCAGGATTTTTCTGAATCCAAAAAGAGGCTTAGGGATTTCCTTCTTCCTCAGCTATGCCTTTGGCTATACCTCCTGTACTAGACATTGTTGATGATGTGTTTTTAGAATCCAGTATGGCCCCTGATTCTCTGCTTCCGGCCCCTTGTAAGGCCAGACAGATACTACAGGGTTCCTGATTCCCACAAATTACTTTTCAAAAATCCTGTTGCAGATCCTGAAACCATTTTCAGGGGCCCAAGGGCATTAAGGCTTCTACTGCTAAAAATCCTACCCCTTCTGATAGAGACTCCAGGGAGCTGGATAGATGGGGTTGCAACCTTGGCAATCAGGGCTTTAAACTGTCAATTCCATATGCTAAAATATCAACAGCATATCATGGGACTGCTTAAACAGAAAATGATGATGATTTCTGACTGTGTGGAAAATAAGGACTTACAGGATTTATTGCATTCAGCTGAACAAGTTGGAAAACATACTTTGCAATGTGGTTTTGATCCTTTGGAGGCCTCTTGCAGAGCTGCTATTACTGGGTCTGTGCTTAGAAGGCATGCTTGGCTTAAGGAGCAATCTCTGCCTGATCATGTTAAGGCAAAATTGTTGGATGCTCCTTTGCAGCAGGACTGTTTGTTTGGCAGTAAGGCTGAAGAAGTTTTAAAAAAAGATGGAAGATAAAGCTAAATCTATGCAAACTGAAAGATTTCTTACAAGTACAACCTCCAAGATTTAGTACCCAGACATTCCAAAAGCACCAGGTGTCAGTCGCAAGGGACTTTCAGAACTAAGTAATGGTGCGCCTCAACTTCCAAATCTGGAAACAAGACACCTCCCTATGGGAAACAGTCTCAATGACTTTCCTTTAAAATTACCAAGCACTTGCCTCTTAGCTGCCCCTTTGGGGGGAAAACTGGCTCTTCATGCAAAAAACTGGCAATGTATAACCCAGGACAAATGGGTTTTAAATATGGTGTCCCAGGGATACAGATTTCATGTCCACACGTTGCCAACTCCAAACAAATGGCCAGCCCTGCCCCTAAATCAGTGGGCAGAGGCTCAGAAACAAGTACTTTCCCTCCAAAACTTGGGGGCAATTCAACTACAATTCAACTAGTACCAGAAGAGGAAAAGGGACAAGATTTATATTCCGGACTTTTCCTGGTACCCAGAAAAGACAAATCATGGCGTCCAATTCTGGACCTGTCTACTCTAAACACCTTTCTGGACATTCCAAAATTCAAGATGCTGACTCTTCACCAGTTACTTCCTATGCTAGGCAAAGATGCCTGGTTGGCAACTCTAGATTTAAAAGAGGCTTACCTGCATATCCAAATCAGGGAATCTTGCAGAAGATACCTCCGCTTCAAAGCAGGCTACTTACATTATCAGTTCTCTGCAATGCCCTTATGCTTATCTATTGCACCCAGGGCATTTACAAAGTGCCTGACTCCAGTAATTGCATTTTGCAGACAAAGAAATATTCAAATATATCCGTACCAGGACAATTTTCTAATTCAGGCAGAAAACAAGTCCATTCTTCTAAAACATCTGGAGTTTGTGAAAAGGGTTCTAACTTGTCTAGGGTACACCATAAACAAAAAGAAATCACAACTAGTACCCTCACAAAAAAAATTAAATTCCTGGTTGCAAGCTTGAATACAACTGCCCAGATGGCTTTCCTTACGCCAGAAAAGGAAATTCAGTTGGTGACTTACTTCAAACAGGTGGCCACAAAAACCTTGCTATCTGCAAGACAAATACTGCAAGCCTTGGGGTTCATGGCCTTCTGCATTCTTCTAATTCCATATGCAAGACTGCATATGAGGAAACTTCAGTGGTACTTAAAAAGTTTATGGAGTCATCATTGTCACAGCCTGGAAACTATGATTCCTATCATACCTTGCCTGCAACTGGAGTTACTATAGTGGGCAGAGGCCTGCCACCAAAACAAGGGACTGCCATTCACACACCCCCCGCCGCCCAAACCCTAACTACAGATGCATCAGACTATGCATGGGGGGCTCATCTGGCAGGAAAGTGCATTCAGGGCAAATGGAGCCCAAATCAATTGCACCTTCATATCAATCAAAAAGAAATGCTAGCTGTACAGAATGCACCGACAGCCTTCAAGGACTACCTTCATCCAGGACAACTAATGGTAGACGGACAACACCACAGTTGTGGTACATAAACAAGCAGGGGGGTATACATTCCTACCCCCTCTGCAGACTAGCCATGGCATTGTGGAACACGGCCGTGAGCTATCAAGTACAACTTCAAGCTCAATTCCTGCCAGGAAACCTGAATATTTTGGCAGACGAACTAAGCAGAAATCTCATGGACCCACACGAATGGAAACTGGAACCATGGATTTTCAACATTTTGACACGCAATTGGGGGAGCCCAGACATGGATCTTTTTGCCTCACCCCAGAACTACCAGTTGGACAAATTTTGCACAAGAACTCCTCACAAAAAACCTGGAAAGTGGATGCTCTGTCATTCAGCTAGGAAAACCCATCAGTCTATGCCTTTCCCCCTCTGGCTCTGCTCTCCAAAGTTCTACTAAAAGTCAAACAGGAGAAACCATAAATGATTTTGATTGCCCCAGACTGGCCTCAACAACTCTGGTACCCACTCTTACGCAGTCTGTCACAAATCCCTCCAAGGCACCTGCCTCAGACACCTTCCTTACTGTCTCAGCAGAACAACTAAATTCTGCACCCTCATCTCCAAACATTGAATCTTTTGCAGCTTGGCTAATCACTTAAATTCCCCCATAGCATCCCTCAGCAAACCTGTGATGGATGTCATTTTGGAGGCGAGAAGACCTAGTACTAGAAAATCTTATGCTGACAAATGGAAAAGATTCTGTGCCTGGAATCAATCTCAAGGGATGAGCACAGCAGTGCCCAATTTACCTCAGATTTTGCAATAGTTAACTGAGATGCTTCACAAGGGCCTGTCTTTTTCTTCCATAAAAATCCATGCCTCGGCCATTTCAGCTCATTACAGCACAGAACCGCCCCTCTTCTCTCATCCCCTGTTAAAGCAGTATCTCAGAGGGGCCAAAAACTGGAGACCACCCAGGAGAGCTCTTACCCCTGCCTGGACCTAAACTTTGTATTGGAAAAACTCACTCTACTTCCTTTCGAGCCAGCTGCTACTGCAGACTTAAAATTTCTTTCCTGGAAAACAGCCTTCCTTTTAGCAATCACTTCGGCTAGAAGGATCTCTGAATTACAGGCCCTTGTGGCAGTGGAGCTCTTCATCTTTCATGCTGACAGGGTGTCACTCAGGACCAATCCATCCTTCATGCCCAGGGTGGTATCCACTGTGGCTCTTAATCAGTCCATTCATTTGCCAACTTTCTTTCCCAATCCACAGAACAAAGGGGAGCGAATTCTGCATTCATTGGATGTGCACAGACAACTTATATTTGACTTGGCAGGACTAAATCTCAAAGAAGATCTGAACAACTGCTGGTAGCATTTGCTGCAGGGGGCAGAGGGAAAGGTTATTTCAAAGCAAACCATTTCCAAATGGATAAGCCATTGCATTCATTTATGCTATAAGCACTATGGAAAACCTATCCCCCAGGGGATCAGATCCCGTTCCACAAGGGCTGTATCTACTTCTGCAGCCTTTCTCAGAGGTTTTCCTACCAGGGATATTCTAGAAGCTGCTACCTGGAGTTCAGTTCACACTTTCACCAAGCACTATCATTTAGCAATTTTCTCTAAATCCAGAGCTGGCATTGCCACTGCTGTTTTGCAGGGCCTTATAGCCGGTCCTAATGCTGTACAATTCCATCCTCCCAACCTTAGCTTTGGAAATCTACCCAAATGTAATGACTGCAACAGTGAAACATGAAGAACATAGTACAGTTGTGTACACTTAGCATAAATGTAGATGTTCGAGTGTATTTGATGTTGTAGTCCTGGTTACCCTCCCTCCAGCCCCCTGTTTTTTCTCTTACTATGCCTCTCCTTTCTTTTACTACACTTAAAAGCCTTTTTGGTGTATTTGCTTTTGTTTGGAGGTATATTTTATATTTTAAATTATTTATATATATTTTGCTGCCCTTTTGGAGGGCACGTGACATCTGGGGCAAGGAAAAACTGATGTAATGGCATCGGCTGCATGATGTTCGTGTTAACTGTTGCAGTCATTACACTTGGGTTATCCTGCCGTCAGGCGGTCCCGCAATCGGCCTGAGTTCCAAAGTCTTGGTCCGGTGTCGGTTGCTGTTGCTTCTTCCCTGACGTCAGTGCGCCAGGGGTATACAAGATGTATCCGACGCCATTTTCTTCAGTTTTTCTTGCCGCGCGGTGCCCGAAGCAGAAGCAGTTCGCAAGTGCCGGTCGGCCGACTCCTGAGATTTTCGAAGTCGAATTTCAGATCCGAAGTCTTCAATAAAGCTAAGTACCCAGTTAAGGAAACTTTTTTCTTGCCTCAGACCGATGTCAGAAAAAGTTAATAATTGTATTTCTTGTGGGAAGCAAATACCTCATAAGGACTTCCACTCTTACTGTATTCCATGCCTAGGCCCTGATCACGACGTCACTAGTTGTCGGTTTTGTGCTAGATTTAACAAACGCACTATAAAAAGACGTTTTGATTTTGCTTTGCACTACTTTGGCCGAAGGTTCAATGATACGATGCCGTCGGATCAGTCAACAACCTCAATACCGAAAAAACGCAAAGACAAGGATAAAGACAGGCATATGAGGTCCAAAACCGACGACGAAACCTCTTCTAGGCCAGTCGCCGGTTCTCAGTGAGGTGCTTTCGCAGCCCCTGACACCCGCTACCTCAGAGCCACAGGCCATTTCCGTCTCCCACGTGGAGACATCTAGGCCTCTGGAAACTCAAGGTATTGGGCCTACGGAAACTAATCCCTCAGATGGGTCCAGAGCCGCTGAGCAGGCATCGGCTTCTGAGGGTGTTTTCAGACCTTCACAACTTGCCATTAAAACAACAGCCAAGACAAAGGTACCATTAAAGACAAAGAAACAAGTACAGCGTTATCCTGGACAGTCCCTCCATGCCTAAGAAACAGATGCTTAAAATGGCCGAAGACCTCATTACTCTAATCAGGGGTTCCCATCCCCCTCCTGAGAAAAGGCCTAGGCAGGATGCAGACTATGACTCCTCTGATCAGGTTTCCATTTCCTCTGTTTCCTCTTCAGACCAGGGATACTCCCTACCCCCCTATGAGGAACCTGATGCTGAAGAATTTATCCCTTCAGCCTCTCCTCCTGAGGATTTTTCTTTTGGGGAAACTTTACATACCATGAGGGAGCATTTCCATTGGAAAAGCCAGGATTACTCAGAATCCAGGAAAAGGCTCTGGGATTTCCTGTTATTGCCTCAACACAGGCCCCTGGCTATTCCGCCTGTGCTAGATATTGTGGATGATGTGATGTTCTTCATCTCACATTGCTGCAGTCCTAACACTTGGGTAGTCCGCTGTCCCAGTCGGCCCGAATACCAAAGTATAAGGCTGACGTCGGTCAAGGCGCATTTGTCTGACATCAGGACGTCAGGGTACAAATGCGCATGACCGACGTCATATCCTCAGTCTTTTTTGCCGCATGGTCCGATGCAGAAGCAGTATTGCGAGTGCAGGTTGGCGTTCTGAAATTTTCTGAAGTCGGAGTTTCAGACCAAATCAAAGTTGGCTAAGTACCCCGTTGGGGAATATTTTGGTTTTTTCTTGCCTCAGTATTTAACCGGATGTCAGAAAAAGTGAATAACTGTATTTCTTGTGGGAAACAGATACCTCATAGAGATTACCATACATTGTGTATACCTTGCTTAGGGCCTGAGCACGACGTTGTTGGCTGTCGCTCTTGTGCTAGATTTAACAAACGCACTATTAAGAGAAGATTAGATTGTGCCAGGTTAGTTTTTTGGGAACGTTGTAATTACAACATGCCGCCGGATGCTCCGGCGCCGCTTCTCTAAAAGCGCAAGGACAAAGCAGCGAAGCCTAGGGTGGAAGAACCGTCTGTCCCGGACGTCGGTTCTTTAGAGGGCTCGGTGGAGCCGGTGGTTCTACCAGTAGTTCCTTTGGATTCTCAGGGAGAGACTTTACTGTTACAAGATGTGTCCTCTCAGGAGGTAGGCCAGGCTGAAGGGGCTTCTCAGGTAGCTGTTCTCCTCTCCCTTCCTAAGGTGGTTAGGCCCTCCCCTTCTGTTTCCAAGGCTCCTTCTAGATGCAGGCCAGGGTTAACTTCAGTGGGGGTCTCCCCTAGTTCTTCAGGGTCTCTGCCTAAGAAACATATGCTTAAAATGGCAGAAGATTTAATTACTATGATTAGAGGTTCTATACCCCCCCCTGATAAGAGGCCTAGGGTGGAACCTGAGCTTGAGAGTTTTGAGCAGTATTCGGAGGCTTCTGAGTCTTCGGCTGAGGACTTGCAGGAGTATCCTCCTTATTCTGATTCTGATGTGGATGACTCTACACCTTCGGCTTCTCCTCCTGAGGATTTTTCTTTCAGAGACTCTTCATTCCATGAGGGAGCATTTTAAATGGGAAGGTCAAGATTTCTCTGATTCTAGGAAAAGGCTTAGGGAATTTTTGTTTCTACCCCAGCATAGGCCTTTAGCTATACCTCCTGTTCTGGATGTGGTAGAGGATGTTTCTGCAGAGGCTTCCCTGAACCCTGATTCTTTGCCTCCTGCCCCAGTTAAACCGACAGGTATTGTAGGGTGCCTGAAGCTCATAAGTATCTTTTAAGAGTCCTAGGGCAGACCCAGAAACTGTTTCTCAGGGCCCTAAAGGTGTTAAGGCTTCTGTTGTTAAAAATCCTGTTCCTTCTGATAGAGGCAAGGGCTTTGGATAGATGGGGGAAAAAGGTGTATACTTCTTCCACTTTAGCCATGAGGGCTTTGAATTGCCAGTTTCACATGTTGAAATACCAAAATTATCTCCCTTCACAATTGAAGTCTAAGGTAGATGCTCTGGCGGAAGGTATTGAGTGTAAAGAGTTGCAGGATTTAGTTCATGTTTCTGAACAGGTGGGTAAGCATTCCTTGCAATGTGGTTTTGATGCTGTACAGGCCTCTTCGAGGGTGGCAGCCACTGGTTCTGTTCTTCGCAGGCACGCCTGGCTCAGGGATCAGAATTTAGCTGAACATGTAAAGACAAGGATTTTAGATGCTCCTTTACAATCTGATGTGTTATTTGGTGCGCCTGTGGACGCAGTTTTAAAGAAAATGGAGGACAAAGCTAAGTCTATGCAGACTGTTAAAGATTTTTTGCAGGTTCAGCCTCCAAAGTTTAGTAGAAATTGGCCTACTAAGGGGTGGACTTATCCTTCTTATGATTCTCAGTCTAGGGGTAGATCTAGGCGTGGTAGGGGCAGAGCTCAAGGTTCTTTTAGGCCTAGAACAGGCAGTTCGCCTGCCCAGTCTTCTGGTGAGGGCAGGGGTCAGTCCTTTCGTAAGCAGACCCAATGACTTGCCTTTTCAGCTGCCAGAGCCTTCTGCCTGGCAGCACCTTTGGGAGGAAGGCTGGCACTTTTCAAAGAAAATTGGAGTGTTATTACCCAAGACAGATGGGTATTGGATATCGTTCACCACGGTTACAGGTTTTATTTCCATACCTTGCCTCCTTTCAAAGGCATGCCAGACATTCCTCCTATACAAAGAAAAGAGGCTCACAAGCAAATTTCTCTGTTGCTCCAGATAGGGGCCATTCAGCGGTTCCTGTGCCAGAAAGGGGCCTAGGATTTTATTCTCGCCTGTTCCTAGTACCAAAAAAGGGGAACACGTGGAGGCCAATTTTGGATTTGTCTATCCTCAACACTTATTTGGACATTCCCAAGTTCAAAATGTTGACGTTACAACAGCTTTTACCTCTGCTGGGCAAAGATCACTGGATGGTAACTTTAGATCTCAAGGAGGCTTACCTTCATGTGCCTATCAGACTCAATTGCAGGAAGTATCTGCGTTTCCGAGCTGGAAATTCCCATTATCAGTTCTCTGCATTGCCCTTTGGCTTATCTACTGTGCCCAGAGTATTCACAAAAGTTCTGGCTCCAGTTGTAGCTTTTTTCAGGCTAAAAGGAATACAAATCTATCCTTACTTGGACGACTGCCTGATTCTGGCTCAGGAAAAGGACGAGCTTCTTCAGCATCTGGAATATGTGATAGCAGTGCTAAGATGCCTGGGGTATTCTGTGAACGAAATAAAGTCCAGTCTAGTACCCTCTCAAGACATGTGCTTTCTGGGTGTGAGACTGAATACAGCAGCCCAGATGGCCTTTTAACCCCGGACAAACAAAAGAGTCTATCCCTTTACTTCCATCAACTATCTCATCAGTCCGTGCTGACTGCAAGGACAGTCCTTCAAGCATTAGGGTTCATGGCATCTTGTATTCTGGTGCTTCCCAATGCCAAACTGCATATGAGGAAGCTACAATGGTATCTCAAAAATGTATGGACACAGCACTGCCAGGATCTGGACACTGTCATTCAAATAATACCTTGCATTCAAAAGGAATTTTTGTGGTGGGCTCAGGAATGTCACCTAAACAAGGGACTCTCTGTGACCCGGCCAGAGGCGAGTCAGATTCTAACGACAGATGCCTCAGACATAGCTTGGGGAGCTCATCTGAATGGAAAGTGGATACAAGACAAGTGGCCTGCCAGACTACAGCATCTACATATCAACATGAAGGAGATGTTAGCAGTCCAATTTGCATTGATGGCATTCAAGGAGTTACTTCTTCCAGGGCAGGTGTTGATTCTAACCGACAACACAACTGTCATGTGGTACATCAACAAGCAAGGGGGAACACATTCTTATCCTCTATGCAGACAAGCAATGATTTTGTGGGAGACTGCGCTCAGCCTGCAGCTTACTCTTCAGGCAAGGTTTCTGCCAGGAGCACAGAACTCCTTAGCAGATGTGTTAAGCAGGCAAATCATGGATCCCCACGAGTGGAAACTGGATCTTCATGTATTTCAAAAATTGACAGTGTCATGGGGAACTCCAGACATAGATCTGTTCGCTTCTCCACTAAACCACCAGCTGCCAAAGTTTTGCACGAAAAGGTTTCATCACACAGCTTGGAAAGTGGATGCTCTTTCGTTCAGTTGGGAAAATCTTCATATGTATGCCTTTCCACCTCTGCCTCTCCTCCCAAAGGTACTCCTAAAGGTCAGACAAGACAAGCCAAGGATGATTTTGATAGCTCCAGATTGGCCTCGGCAACACTGGTACCCATTACTGAGGAATCTGGTAAGGAAGCCTCCATGGCCTTTACCTTTAATTCCACACCTTTTGTCTCAGAGGGACGGTCATCTACTCAATGTCAAGCTTCACTCTCTTCGTCTAACAGCCTGGCATATTCTGTTTTGAACCACAGCAGGTCTCAACTTCCTCAACAAGTTTTGAATGTGATTATGGAAGCCAGAAGACCTAGTACACGTAAAGTGTATGCAGAAAAATGGAAGAGATTTTTATTTTGGAGTACAGCAAAGGATTTGGATGTTTCTGAGCCTAATTTGAGTGTGGCTCTTCAATATCTTACTGAGCTATTGGACAAAGGTTTGTCTTTCTCTTCCATTAAGATTCATGCTGCAGCAATTTCAGCTCACTATGATTGTGACCCACCATTGTTTTCTCATCCTTTGTTCAAGCAATTTCTTAGAGGGCAAAGAATATAAGACCCCCGTAGAGCTCCTACTCCTGCTTGGGACCTCAATTTTGTGTTGGAGAAACTTACTCTACAACCTTTTGAGCCTCAGCTACTGCTGAGTTGAAATACTTGTCATGGAAGACTGCTTTTTGTTGGCCATTACTTCTGCAAGAAGGGTTTCTGAATTGCAGGCCCTTATGGCGGTTGAGCCTTTTTGATTTTTCATAAGGATAGGGTATCATTACGCACTAATCCTTCATTTATGCCTAAGGTGGTTTCTAGTGTGGCTTTAAACCAAACTATTCATTTGCCTACTTTTATGCAGATCCCCAAAATAGGGAAAAGATTTTGCACACCTTAGATGTACACAGGCAGTTACGTTATTATTTAAGCAGGACTAGGGATTTTAGGCAGTCTCAGCAGTTGTTTGTTTCTTTTGCTTTGAGTTCTCAGGGCAAGCCTGTGTCAAAACAAACTATATCTAAGTGGATTGGGTTTTGCATTGCATTCTGTTACTCCCATCATGGCAAGGAGATTCCAGCTGGGATTAGGCCTCATTCCACTAGGGCTACTGCCACTTCAACAGCATTTCTAAGGGGGGTGGCAACTAAGGATATTTTGGAGGCAGCTACTTGGAGTTCAGTGCATACTTTCTCCAAGCATTACCACCTTCCTCTCTCTTCTAAGTCCAGGGCTGGTTTTGCCACTGCTGTGTTGCAGGGCATTTTGGCAGCTCCTGCTTCATTATAGTTTAGCCATCCTCCCTTACCTCTGCTTTGGGATTCTACCCAAGTGTTAGGACTGCAGCAATGTGAGATGAAGAACATAGTACAGTTTTGTACCTACCATAAATGTAGATGTTCAAGATCCACATTGCTGCAGTCATTCCCTCCCTCCTTCCCCTCTGTGTTTAGGGCTGGTTGTGTGGGTGAGGTTCTATTTTTTGTAAATTTGTATATATTGTACATATATTAGGTACAGGAGTGTTTTGGTATTTTTTGGTTTTGGCCTTATCTTTTTAGGGTCTTCTGACATCTGGGGCAAGAAAAGACTGAGGATATGACGTCGGTCATGCGCATTTGTACCCTGACGTCCTGATGTCAGACAAATGCGCCTTGACCGACGTCAGCCTTATACTTTGGTATTCGGGCCGACTGGGACAGCGGACTACCCAAGTGTTAGGACTGCAGCAATGTGGATCTTCGAACATCTACATTTATGGTAGGTACAAAACTGTACTTTCTCTGAATCCAGTTTATCTCCTGATTCTTTGCCCCCTGCTCCAGCCAAGCCAGATAGGTATTAGAGTCCCTGACTCTCACAAGTTTCTTTACAAAAACCCTTCTGCTGATCCAGAAACTATTTCCCAGGGTCCAAAAGGGGTTAAGCCTTCCATTGCAAAAAATCCAGTACCCTCTGACAGAGATTCCAGAGCTTTGGATAGATGGAAGAAATATACACTTCTGCAACTTTAGCAGTAAGAGCTTTAAATTGCCAGTTTCACATGCTTATGTACCAACAATATTTAATGGCTCAGTTAAAACAGAAAATGCTTGCAAGCACAGAAGCTCCTGATTATAAAGAATTGCAGGATTTATTGCATGCAGTTGAACAGGTGGGAAAACATACTTTGCAATGTGGATGTCCTTCATGGATGCATCTGCAGTCATAACAAGTGGGTTGTCCTGTCGTCAGGCAGCCCTGCAGTCAGCCGGATTCCAAAGTCCGGGTCCGGCTTCGGCTGATGTCGCACTTCTCCCGACGTCATCTCTGTTGGTCTTCGGGTATAAAAGCATCAGCCGACGCCATTTTCCTCAGTCTTTCTTGCCGTGGCCAAGCAGAAGCTGTTCGCAAGTGCCGGTCGGTCGGATCCAGAGATTACTTCTACCGAATACTACTTCGAAGACTTCTAAAGCTAAGTACCCCGTTGGGGACTCTTTCTTGCCTCAGCCGATGTCAGAAAAAGTTAACAATTGTTTAACCTGTGGGAAACAAATACCTCATAAAGATTTCCACTCATACTGTCTGCCTTGTTTAGGCCCAGCCCACGGCGTAGCAGCCTGTTCGGCCTGTGCTTCTTTTAACCGACGAGCTTAGGCGTCGGTCGGAGTTTGCAGAACAGTTTTGGTACTGATTTTGCGTACATTATGCCGCCGGATCCTCCGACTATCCCCAAAACGCAAAGATAAAGACCGACACTCGCGGTCCGCGGTTTCGGCGAAACCACGGTAAAGCAAACATGAGTGTCTCGGTTTCGGCGAAACCGAAAACTGCTCAAAGTACAGCTGAACCTATTCTAACAACTGAGGCCCCTGCTACAACTCTTGAATCGACCTCAGAAATTTTACCCACTACGGTGGTGGACTTATCAGACACCATCCCCTTGGATGTCTCTACCCCAGCACGTGGTGCTGCTAGGCCTCCAGCTGCCATGTCCATTAAGGCCTTCGCCAGGGCTAAAGCAGCCAAGACTACTAAATCAGTGCCTGTTAAACCCCCACATCCAGGCCCTCTTCTAGTTCTCAAATGCTTTCTTTGGCAGAAGATTTAATTTCTTTAATTAGAGGATCTCAACCTCACCCAGATAGGGCCTCTCAGCCCCCTGAGAAGAGATCTAGGGCAGAGCCCCTGAGCCAGTTTCTACTGATGATTCTGCTGATGAATCAGACATAACTGATCAGCCTGAGGCCCTTCTCCAATTTTGAAGATTCGGATGCTGAAGAATCCATTCCAGCTGCTTCCCCACCAGAAGAATTCTCCTTTGGGAAACCTTGCATGCCATGCGAGAACAGTTCCAATGGCAGCAACAGGATTTTTCAGACTCCAGAAAAGACTTAGGACCTTTCTGCACCTCCCACAGCACAGGCCCTTAGCTATACCTCCTGTTCTCTCTGTGGTGGATGATGCTTTCAATGATGTTTGCTCCGCTCCAGATTCTTTACCCCCAGCCCCTGCCAAACCAGACAGATTTTACAGGGTGCCAGATACTCATCGCCACCTTTACAAGGCCCCACTTGCAGACCCAGAAACTATATCCCAGGGTCCCAAGGCAGTAGCCGCGACCACAGCTAAAAACCCTATTCCTTCTGAAAGGGAAGCAAGGTCACTAGACAGATGGGGTAAAAAGGTCTACACTTCAGCACTCTCTCAGCTAGAGCTTTAAACTGTCAGTTTCACATGATACAATACCAAGAGTTTATGCTTGATCAGTTAACTAAAAAACTAACCACTGATGAATCTCTTGATAAGAAATATGTATTAGAGATGGTAAATAACATACAACAGGTTAGCAACCATTCCTTAAAATGTGGCTATGATGCACTGGAGGCTTCATTTAGATCAGCCATGACAGGCACAGTGATAAGAAGGCATGCATGGCTAAAGGAACAAGCTTTACCGGATCATGTTAAAGCTAAGTTGCTAGATGCTCCTATGGACAAGACAAGTTTGTTTGGTACACCTGCCCAGCAGGTTATGAAGAAAATGGAAGAAAAGGCAAAATCTGTTCAAACAGTTAAAGATTTCTTGCAGGTTCAACCCCAAGGTTTAGCAGGAACTGGCCTGCCAAAATTGGTCCTTTCCTGACTCCACAAAATTTCAAAGGGGTAGAAATAGACGTTCCAGAGGCAGAAACCAATCCAGAGGAGGTGCCTACAGAGGACGACAGTGGCAAGGTAACAACAGAGGCACAGACACAGCCACTGCCACTACATCAGCACAACCGCAGTGACTTAATCCTAAATCCGCCTACCAGGGAACAAATAGCAGCCCCTCTAGGCGGAAAGTTAACCTTATTTTCAAAGAACTGGCACTACATAACAAAAGACAAGTGGATTTTACAAACCATAGATCAAGGTTACCGGTTTCACTTCCACACTTTACCAGTCAAAGAGGAATGCCAAATCTACCTCCAAATCAAAAACAGAGGCTCTCGCCAGATAATGGAGTTAGCAAACATGAGAGCTGTGGAAAGAGTGCCAACAGCAGAACAAGGAAAGGGTTCTACTCCAGACTATTCCTAGTTCCAAGAAAGGAAAAAGTTGGAGACCAATTCTCGACCTGTCCACCTTAAATACATACATCATTGTCCCAAAATTCAAAATGCTGACCCTACAGCAACTTCTTCCCATGCTGGGCAAGGAGTCTTGGCTGGTAACTCTAGATCTCAAGGAGGCATACCTGCACGTCCCCATCCGACCAATCTGCAGAAGATACCTCAGATTTCTTGCAGGATCAGAGCACTATCAATTCTCAGCATTGCCCTTTGGCTTATCTACTGCGCCCAGAGTATTCACAAAATGCCTGGCATCAGTAATCGCCCATTGCAGACTACAGGGAATTCAAATTTACCCATACCTGGACGACTGCCTGCTACAAGGGACAACAAAAGCAAGCTGACAACAGATTTACAAAGGGTCATTTACTTGCTACAAGGACTGGGATACACAGTCAATTTACAAAAGTCAAGACTGATACCATCCCAAACAAGGACTTTCTTGGGCGCGGAATTGGACACAGTACAACAACTGGCATTCCTGACTACAGAAAAACAAAAGAACTTCCTCTTTACTTCTTGGCACTAACAAAACTGAACAAGTTAACAGCAAGAAAAGTTCTACAGGCCTTGGGCTTCATGGCATCATGCATAATCTTGGTCCCATTTGCCAGACTACATATGAGGAAACTACAGTGGTACCTAAAGAATTTATGGTCCCAACACAGACACAGTCTAGAAACAGAAATCCCACTAATTCCATGCTTAAAACAGGAGTTCCTATGGTGGGCTCAGGCATGCCAGTCAAACCCAGGCCTACCCTTTCGCAGATGTCAACCAAGCCAGACCATCACAACAGGCGCTTCAGACCTAGGATGGGGGCCCACATGCTGGACAAATGCGTGCAAGGATTGTGGACACAGGATCAACTTCACCTGCACATCAATCTAAAAGAAATGCTGGCAGTAAAACTGGCAATCCAAAAGTTCAAACCATTTCTCAAAGAGGGCCAGTTGATGATAAGGACAGACAACACCACAGTCATGTGGTACATCAACAAACAGGGAGGCACTCATTCATACCCCTATGCAGAATGACCTTGGAGCTGTGGACCCTGGCACTCAGCTACAACATTCAGTTACAGGCAATATTTGTACCAGGAAAGACAATACTCTGGCAGACATATTAAGCAGAACCACTTCGGATGCCCACGAATGGAAGCTGCACCCGGACATCTTCAAGACCATCTCGAAGAAATGGGGAATGCCACAGATAGACCTATTTGCATCACCTCTCAATTACCAGCTCAAAAATTCTGCACAAGGACATTCCACCCACTAGCATGGAAAGTGGACTCACTCTCCTTCAACTGGAAAGGCCTAACAGCATATGCATTCCCACCTCTTCCTTTGATACACAAGGTACTGCTAAAAATAAGGGAAGAACGTCCAAGGATAATCCTGATAGCTCCAAACTGGCCAAGACAACACTGGTACCCACTACTGAAGAGCATGTCTCGAACAATATGTGGCCAATACCACTGATGCCTGTGATGTTAACTCAGAACAACTACAGCATCATACATCCAAACCTAAAAAGGCTGCAACTGACTGCATGGAACATCACATAGCAGCAGCTAATCCAGAACTTTCCCAAAGAGTTAAAGACATTATTCTTGAAGCACGCAGACCTTCAACAAGAAGGAACTATGCTGGAAAATGGAAAAGGTTTGTCATTTGGAGTACGGAAAGAGGAAAAGATGTCAAACATAGATATACCTAACATTCTGGAGTATCTGGCCGAACTTCTTCATTCAGGCCTGTCCTACTCCTCCATCAAGATACATGCATCAGCTATTTCAGCAGAATACAGCTTTGATCCACCTGTTTTTTCGCACCCTTTGCTCAGGCAGTTCCTCAGAGGAATCAAGAATGTAAAACCTCCAAGGAAACCACCATTACCAGCTTGGGATTTAAACTTTGTGCTAGAAAAGTTGACACTATCACCCTTTGAACCAGCAGCAACAGCAGACCTACAACACCTGTCATGGAAAACTGCTTTCCTACTGGCAATTACTTCAGCAAGGAGGGTTTCAGAACTACAGGCCTTAATGGCAGTGCAACCCTTCCTAATCTTCCACCAAGATAGTGTCTCCTTGAGGACTAATCCAACATTTATGCCCAAGGTGGTATCCAGAGTGTCTTTAAACCAGGCAATCCACCTACCTACCTTCTTTCCCAACCCACAAAACAGAGGGGAAAGAATACTGCATACCTTGGATGTACATAGACAGCTACGCTACTACTTGGACAGAACAAAAAATAGCAGAAAGACTGACCAACTCTTTGTAGCCTATGCAACAGGAAGGGAAGGAAAAGCTATTTCCAAACAGACAATCTCCAAATGGATAGGAAATTGCATACGATACTGTTACTCCTTCCATGGAAAACCAATTCCACAGAACATAAGACCTCATTCTACAAGGGCAACAGCCACTACCACAGCCTTCTTACGAGGAGTGGCAACCAAAGACATTATTGAGGCGGCTACTTGGACCTCCGTGCATACATTTGCCAAGCATTATAATTTGCCTCTTTATTCCAGATCCCGAGCAGGGTTTGCCACTGCTGTACTGCAAGGGATCCTAAACACACCATAATCTACTTTTATCCTCCTCCCTAGTTGGCTATGGTATTCTACCCACTTGTTATGACTGCAGATGCATCCATGAAGGACATAGTACAGTTTTGTACCTACCATAAATGTAGATGTCCGAACTGGATAGCATCTGCAGTCAGGATTACCCTCCTCCTTCCCCTCTGTGGTACTCCTAGGGTGTTTACCCTCCTAATAGCTAGCTTTTGGGGGGGAGTCTTTTATGGTGTATTTGTTTGTATACATGTACATATATGCTTATTGCTGTGTTTACCTCTATCTATTTGGAAACATTGGCATCTATCCAAATTTTAGCCTGCAAGAGGGCTACTGGCATCTGGGGCAAGAAACACTGAGGAAAATGGCGTCGGCTGATGCTTTTATACCCGAAGACCAACAGAGATGACGTCGGGAGAAGTGCGACATCAGCCGAAGCCGGACCCGGACTTTGGAATCCGGCCGACTGCAGGGCTGCCTGACGACAGGACAACCCACTTGTTATGACTGCAGATGCTATCCAGTTCGGACATCTACATTTATGGTAGGTACAAAACTGTACTTTTTGATTCTTTAGAGGCCTCTTGTAGAGCCGCATTTACAGGTTCTGTGATTCGAAGACATGCTTGGTTAAAAGAACAAAGTTTACCTGATCATGTTAAGGCAAAATTATTGGATGCTCCTTTACAACATGATACTTTGTTTGGTGTTAAGGCAGAAGAGGTGTTAAAGAAAATGGAGGATAAAGCTAAATCTATGCAAACAGTCAAGGATTTCTTACAGGTACAGCCACCTCGGTTTAGCAGAAATTGGCCAACAAAGAATTGGTCCTTTCCAGCGTCAGACAGGCCAGAGAGAGGCAGATACAGACGCCCAAGAGGCAGATCTCAACCCCAAGGCTCAAACAGACGACGACAGTGGGCAACCTCAACCCCAAAAGGTGGTGAGGACAAGTCTCAACCTTACAGGAAACGGTCACAATGACTTTCCCCTTCGCACGCCAAGCAACGTCCCTTTTAGAAGCCCCCTTACGGGGAAAGCTAGCACTTTTTTCTCAAAACTGGCAAACAATCACCCAAGACAAATGAGTCCTGAATATTGTCTCAAGGTTACAGATTCCACTTTCATACTTTACCAAGGCTAAAAGGAATGCCAGACCTGCCACAAAATCAATGGGCAGAGGCACAAAAACAAATTTCAGCCCTCATAGACATGAGAGCTATTCAAAAAGTACCACAACAGGAACAAGGACAAGGGTTTTACTCAAGACTCTTCCTGGTCCCCAGAAAGGACAAGGCCTGGAGGCCCATACTAGACCTTTCAATTCTGAATACTTACCTGGATATTCCGAAATTCAAAATGTTGACATTACAGCAGCTTCTACCCATGCTGGGCAAGAAGGCTTGGCTTGTTACCCTGGACCTCAAAGAGGCATACCTGCATGTCCCTATCAGACAAAATTGCATAAGATACCTCAGATTCAAAGCTGGTAGAATGCACCACCAATTCTCTGCACTGCCCTTTGGCTTATCTACTGCGCCCATGGTCTTCACAAAGTGCCTGGCACCAGTAATTGCATTTTGCAGACAAAAAGGAATTCAAATATATCCATATCTGGACGACTGCCTCATTCAAGCAGAGACAAAGGACATTCTTCTACAGCATCTGGCGTTTGTAAAGAGGTTGCTAATTTCTCTAGGGTACACAGTAAATGAAAAGAAGTCAAAACTAGTGCCCTCGCAACAGATTATATTCCTGGGTGCCAGCTTAAATACAACGGCCCAGATGGCTTACCTCACGCCAGACAAACAAGTTAAACTAACTCAATATTTTCAATTGCTGGCAAGAAAGTCCCATCTCCCTGCAAGAATAATTCTGCAGGCCCTGGGATTCATGGCATCCTGCATACTACTAATACCATATGCCAGACTGCATATGAGGAAACTACAGTGGTACCTGAAAAGTGTTTGGACTCAGCACTCTCACAGTTTAGAAGCAGTAAGAAGCAGTAATACCAATGATTCCCTGCCTACAACAGGAGTTGCGATGGTGGGCACAGGCATGTCACCTAAACACGGGTCAGCCTTTTACCCAACCCACAGCCAGGCAAACTCTAACAACAGATGCTTCGGATTACGCCTGGGGAGCACACATGGCAGGAAAATGCATTCAGGGCAAGTGGACCACAGACCAGATGCATCTTCACATCATTCAAAAAGATATGTTGGCTGTTCAAATGCCCTAACAGCTTTCAAGGACCTTCTACATCCAGGACAATTACAACTAAAGACAGACAACACCACAGTAATGTGGTACATAAACAAGCAAGGGGGCACTCATTCTTAACCCCTATGCAGGCAAGCCATGACCTTGTGGAACACAGCTCTAACATATCAAGTTCACCTGCAAGCACAATTCCTGCCAGGAAAGAAAAATACTCTGGCAAACGAGCTAAGCAGAAATATCATGGACCCTCACGAATGGAAATTGAATCCTCAAATCTTTAGCATGGTAACGCAAAAATGGGGATGCCCAGATATAGATCTTTTTGCCTCCCCACTGAATTGCCAACTACAAAAAATTCTGCACAAGGACTTATCACAAACAAGCATGGAAAGTGGATGCTCTTCTGTTCAGCTGGAAAAACACCACTGCCTCTCCTTTCAAAGATACTCCTAAAAGCCAGACAAGAAAAACCACAGATGATCCTGATTGCTCCAGACTGGCCACGCCAGCACTGGTACCCTATCTTAAGGAACTTGGCTCAAGGCCCACCATGGATTTTGCCTCCAATTCCACACCTTCTGACTCAACAAATCAATCATATCCTGCACGGTCAGCTCAAAACCCTAAACCTCGCTGCATGGCAGATACATTAGTCAAACAGGCAACACCTCTCTCTAAAGCTGTTATGGATGTCATTTTGGAGGCCAGGAGGCCTAGCACCAGGAAAGCTTACTTAGAAAAATGGAAGAGATTCTGCGCCTGGAACCAGGCTCAAAGCCTTGACCCTCTTGTTCCAAACATTCCTCAGATTTTATAATACTTAACTGAGATGCTGGACAGAGGCCTATCCTTCTCATCAATTAAGATCCACGCCTCTGCCATTTCAGCACATTACAACACGGATCCTCCTTTATTCTCTCATCCCTTGCTAAAGCAGTACCTCAGAGGGGCTAAAAACATAAGACCGCCCCGGAGAGCACCAACACCAACTTGGGGCCTCAATTTCGTTTTGAAAAAACTGACCCTACCACCTTCTGAGCCAGCTAATACAGCCGATCTAAAATGTTTATCATGGAAAACAGCTCTGCTGCCGGCAGTAACTTCAGCATGAAGAGTCTCAGAGCTACAGGCATTAATGGCAGTGGAACCTTTTATAATTTTTCATCAGGACAGGGTATCTTTAAGGACAACCCCTACCTTTATGCCAAAGGTGGTATCTAGTGTGGCTCTTAACCAAACCATCCATTTACCAACTTTTTATCCAAACCCCCAGAATAAAGGGGAGAAACTTCTGCATTCTTTGGACATACACAGGCAGCTACTTGGACAAAACAAAGGCTTTCAGGAAAACTGAGCAACTGTTTGTAGCATATGCTGCAGGACCACAGGGCAACGCTATCTCAAAGCAGACTATATGCAAATGGATAAGACACGGTATTTGGTACTGCTACACACAGCATGGAAAATCAGTCCCAAATAACATTTTGCCACATTCCACCAGGGCAACAGCCACTTCAACAGCCTTTCTCAGAGGAGTACATACCAAGGAAATTTTGGAGGCTGCAACTTGGAATTCAGTGCACACCTTTACCAAGCATTACCACCTGCCTTTTTACTCTAAATCCAGAGCAGGATTTGCCACTGCAGTTCTGCAGGGCCTCGTAGCCAATCCTAACTCTTTATAGACCAGCCACCCAACCTCAGCTTTGGGATTCTACCCAAGTGTAATGACTGCAGCAGTGTAACACGATGAACATAGTACAGTTTTGTACCTACCATAAATGTAGATGTTCGAGTGTTCACACTGCTGCAGTCCAGGTTACCCTCCTTCCATCCCCTCTGAACTAGCTGGACTTATCTATACCTTCCTATCCTATACAACCTTTGGGGTGTATTTGCTGGTAACTGAAGGTATTGTTTTTATTGTATATTTTTGATGAGCAGTATGTATTGCCTACCTACTTGGGGGCACCTGACATCTGGGGCAAGAAAAACTGAAGAAAATGGCGTCGGATGCATCTTATATACCCCTGGCGCACTGACGTCAGGGAAGAAGCGACAGCAACCAACGCTGGACCAAGACTTTGGAACTCAGGCCGACCGCGGGACCGCCTGATGGCAGGATAACCCAAGTGTAATGACTGCGGCAGTGTGAACACTCGAACATCTACATTTATGGTAGGTACAAAGCTGTACTTTTTATACCCATGACGTCTTGGAAGAAGAGACAGCAACCAACGCAGGACCCAAGACTTTGTTAATCAGGCCGACTGAGGGCAACCTGCCAGCAGATTACCCAAATGTAATGACTGCAACAGTGAATACACTCTTAACATCTACTTTTATGGTAAGGGTACACAACTGTACTTGTGTCTCTACTGTTTTAGATGCATACTTTGTGTTAACTTTGCATCTGTAAGGATGTCATAAGCTGATTTGCTGAAAAATTTTTACTGACCCTCTGGTTTGCTCTGGAGGGCCAAAAAACTGTGTTACAAAACTATGTACTTTACCAAAGGAGAGATGCAGGCTGAAGTCTTTGACTTAAGTTTCATTTGAGGCCTTTTAGACCTAAACCGAACCGTTTTTGATCCAATAGTGAGCAGCTTCATCAAACCTCTCAACCAGCTGCTTTCTCAGGTTGGGTGGAGGGGCACAACCTGTACTGTTCCTGGTCTTCATTAATGAAAATTGTAATAAATGCATCTTTAACCTCATCTGATTTACTGTTTCAGCTTCATTTTGCTCTATCATTTCAATCAATTAATTGCACCAGGTGCCTGTAGACGTTGTCATTGCCACCTTAAGTATGGCCTTCTCTTAAATGATAGAATACCTCAATAAAATGTGTGTGTGTAATAAGGGTCTGCTTTGTTTCGTTGAATCTTATTTCACTGAATTTCATTTCACCCCGACCACTTTGCTGGAAACTCAATTTACTGAAATCTCATTTCACTGAACTGCAGTTAGTATGTATGGCGTTGTGTAGTGTACTGTAAGGCAAGTAAAAGGTATATGCTTTTTTCCCCACTGTAGTGCCATCCTGGAGTTAGTATATATAGTTGGGGTGGGGCACAGCCCCCACCTTGTTTGTTTTATATTGTATTTTGCCAAAAACTTCAAAACAATACATTTTAAATAGTAGACTTGCATAGTTGTAACACCAATAACTAACTCTCTCCAGAAGACAATATCTACTCAAACTAAGTGGAGGCATACCCACCATAACTATATATACTAACTCCAGGATCGCACTGCAGTGGGGAAAAGCTTGTATACCTTTTGCTTGTGTTACAGTACTCTACACAGTGCCATACATACTAACTGCAATTCAGTGAAATGAGCTTTCAGTAATTTGAGTTTTCACTGAAGTGAACGGGGTGAAATGAAATTCAGTGAAATGAGATTCAACTAAACAAAGTAGACAGTCTAATACATATACATGTCTTTATGTATATGATGTGTTTATACATGGGCATATAGTATATGTAGATGTATATAGATTCAAATGTGTATATACAAACAGTTTTGATAGTATTACTTGCAATGTTTAGATATTTGGCACACTGGTTGTTTTGTGATTGTGCAGAGACAAAGCCAATTAACTTTCAGTTATATTTTTCAAATTATGAGGTATGTAACTTTTTTAATGAGGTAGCTAATGGTAACTGCATCTTGTGATGCATTTTTCCTAGATGATTCACTCTGGAAATGGATCTCATGGAGATTAGACACACTCAATGTCTGTTTTGTTTTAGTATTCAGATTCCATATATACCAGAGGTGGTGAAATATTTGCAGAACTGGATTAACACATTTGTAGAAGTGAAAAAATATTTGTTTTTCGCTGGAAATGCTCTACTGCTACCCCTTGGAACACTCTCACTGGATGGGGGATATTTTTGGCTCCAGAAATGTGATTTTTTTTTTTACTTCAAAATAAGTAGATCAGCTGAAAATACTAAAAAAAATGTAATGTACTACACTTTTACATGTGAGAGGGAAGAAGCTGTGAAGATAGCTTTCCTTTCTGGAAGAGGAGGAAAACAGCAGTGATGGAGATGTTTGGGACTTACTGTGGACCTAGAGTTTGCCCCCACCCCACCCCATTCCAAGGGCATGGGTTTTGCAAGGGACTGTACATGTTTGTGTTTAAGCTGAGGAATAGAACCAAAAACTGAATGCAAGTTACATGAGTCTGATGATATTTTTATTCATTTATCAACTGATGGGTCTCCGATCCGATTTCAGAAACTGCGTGGATGTTTTTACTAGTCAGGGATCCAACTCGCGAACTCCTCCCTTACCCATAATGCCCCACCAGACTAATCTATCTCAGATTTTGTTTGCCATGTATTGCTCAGAAGAGGATCACCTTCTCTCAAGTCTTTGGGTGAAATTTTCAGCATCTTCCAGTTAAGTTTAATCCTGTGAAATTGTATAGCTGTATTTCTTTTTCAGTCTCTCTTATTCCCATTAGTTATAGGTTTCTGTCAGGATATTCTTTTTCTTACTCTCTTATTGTTGAGTACTCTTCACAGTACCATTGTTGGTACTTTTTCTTTCTTCTCCTGTAATTCATTCCTTTCTACTCTTTAGGGGATATTTCTAGTTACCATTGTTGGTTCTTTTTGTGTTCTTAAAGCAAAAGTTTTTTTTTTTATCATCTATTTGAAAAGGCTGATAAATGCACTTCCTGTGGGCATAAGATTCCCAGTTATGCCCACAGGGAAGGACTAAATAGTTTGTGCTATGAGAAGTGACGAAACACAGGATAAGCTGCTGAGAGCAGGCGAATATGTGTGCAAAGGAAGTGAAATTGCTTATGCACTGTTAGAAGCAACAAAAAACATTGGTTTGCTTGGTAAAGTGAGACAAAACAGTGAGGATTTGCTGTAAAAGTAATGGAAATTGGAGAGAGATGTAGGACAGTGCAGTATGACAGTAATGGAGAATGAAATGAATTCTTGCAAACCTCTTGTAAAAGGAAACTGTAGAGAGAAATTACCTCAGAGAAAATAAAAATTAATTTAGCATACATACAAATATAAAACAAGTGAGGCACCACAGGGCTAATCAAAAGGCAGCATAACATTCTGATGAAAATTGTTTAAAACTGACAAGCTACACAAAATGTCAGTTTTTATACATGTTTAGTTGTTACATCCATGTCTAAGGGCTGTGACCAATAAAATAAGTGTTTTCTGTATGTGAAGAAATCTTGGGTGCTGTCATTCTTGTTTGATCACGTTGCAGTATTTTTCTGGTGATGGACATTGTCCTTCAGACTTTCAGGCAAGCTTTATAATATCAAAATAAACTTTAGAATGAATATTAAGAGTGCGCATCAGGCTTTGTAGAAGTCTGTGCTACAAAATTTATCTTTAGAGATCACATTACTGTGATTTTTCACAACCGATAAACTAGACCATATAGTAGTTTTACTCAGTAAATTAGATTAAATTAAAAGTTGCCACATGCTTTACATCATTGCTGCTGCTGTTTGACTATTTTTCATGTTTTATTAAACTGGACTGTGTTTATACATAGGTTTAATATTGTTAAAGCAGCATTCTTTGCAGTATTAAAAGAAAACTAAACAAATAATGTGTATTGACACTGATGCGATTTTGCGATTTTATCCAAATTATGCCTTTAACTTCATACAAAAAATATAACTGATGTTGATATAGCAGATGAAGGGTATAACCTCTTCAGGTCACAATATCTCTACTACTGTCTAAATTAGTGTCTCACACAACAGGTACTCAGCTTGCAAAACAGTTTATTGAATAGAAGTAACAGCTGAAAATTAACACATTTTAAGTGATTGGGGGCAACATACTAAACAGATTTGACCATTTTTCTAAATGTCATGCGAGTTGGAGACAGAGCGTCCCCAAGTAAAAAAGAAGATTTTTCTTGCAACATCTCTCTGCAGTAATGTATCAAATGTATAACGCCATGATTCTCCAAGCTTGAGTACTGTTCTGGCCGCATCCAGAGAGCTGTGTATGTGTAATTTATCTCCTGATGTTGTAGGCTTCAGCTGCACTTGGAACATGAGTGTCCTTTGCTTCAGCAGGTACCTCATTTCTAAGAATATGTCAAAAGGATGTTCTACAAAGATGTGCATATAAAAATGTGAGTTCAAAAGGCGTGTTGAATAACATGAAATGAACTGTTTATGGGTAGTATGGAAGTGAAAAAGACTTGATACCACTTTTTGGGACTGGCCTTCCTTTCTCAGTCCTTGGTCCCAAACTGTGGGAATCTCTCGCCCCATTTTCTGTTCACAAGTAAGAGCCCATTTCAAGATTTTAGGAACATGCAGCTGCCAGGTATGTGGGACATCATACGCTGGGCCAAAGACCATAGGCCTTAAATGTGACATCTGCATCTACAGACCTCAGAACTTCTCTGCCACAGTCGAACATCAGCTTGCTCATTTCACGGCGCGCTTCAGAAGACATCTAAAGGTAAGTACCCCATTGGGGAATTTTTTTTGTTTTCTTCCTTAGGCTCAGGTTGCTGTTGCTCCCTTTTAATTAGCTGATGTCAGCTAGAAAGGGGAAATGTAAGTGCGGCTGTCAGATTCTGCACAAGGATTCGCATGAGTTGTGCTTGTTTTGCTTAGGTCAATCCCACGACCATACGACCTGTACTATTTGCCAGTCGTTCATTCCTAAAACCCTTCACAGTCGTCTGGCAGCCGTCAAATTTTCTGTGGAAAACCAGCGACTTACACAATTAGCATTAGGCACGGATCCAGAGTCTGCCATCGAGGTGGAGGCCAATGTTTCAAGCCCTACTGTATCTGCCCCTCTGCCGGACGTCCCACCAGCTACCAGTCTAGGGGCTGAGGGACGTCCGCAAGAACTTGAGACTTCTGCGGGTACCTTTCTGGAAACCACCTAGGGATCTCCAGTCGGCACGTTTCTGTCAACTTTGGTTGAAGTCGAGGGGGAACCGGGCTTCATTGAACAGCCTGTTACGCAACCAGAATGGGGCTCATCTACCACAGGACAGATAACTGACCCTAGGCCTGTTCTTTCTCTAACTACCATTAAGACAACTACTCTTAAGAGGAAACAAAAACTAAGCACTTTTCTACTCCAGCTGAAGAACAGCCAGACTGGCAGATCTTTTCCCAGTCTTTTGTACAGGCCTTTTTGGCCCTTAGGCCTACAGCTTCACTTGCTCCTACCTTGCCTACTCTCAGTCCCAGGCCTGCTTCTTCCATTTCCCCTACACTTACTCAGGAAGAAGCTTCCTCTTCCTCTTCAGATGAATCTTTGACTTGTACATCCCAACTAGCTTCACCCCCTGGATTACTACTCCCCAGATGAAGACTCCCTGGAAGGAGACTCCCCACCTGAAAATATTTCTTTAGAGGAGACTCTCTCCAAAATGTGAGAGTATTTCAAATGGGAAGCCAAGTAGATGACAGAGGTAAAAAAAGAGGTGCTTTGAGTTCTTCAGATGGAGTCACCCTCTCCCTTTGCTATCCCCCCTATGATTCCACCTTACCTGGGTGCATTTGCCTCAGCCTCTAATACCCCCTAAATTACAGCCCCTGGCACCCAAGCGACTTGACAGGTTTTATAAAGTACCTAATGTCCACAGGTACCCCATCAGGCCACCCATGGGCAGAACCTGCTGTTATTGCAGTGGCCTCATATAAATAATCTAGACAAATTCCCTCTTCCTCCCTTCTGCCATCCGACAAGGACAGTAAAGTCATGGACAGACTGGAAAAAAGATCTGCACATCTTCCAGTCTAGCCTTTAGGACAATCTGTTATCAGACCCACATGGTCAAATACACCGTAGACTTGGTTTTTCAGGCAGCTTCATTATTTCTTCCCTGCCTGAATTACCAAACAAAACACAGGTAGCATCTAAGCTCTCATTAGCAGCACAGGTTGCCAGACACACTATAAAGTGCAGCTATAATGTTGCTGAGGCTTCAGCCAGATCTGCTGCTTCAGCCTCTGTACTGCGCAGATATTCCTGGCTCAGACTTCAGCCACTTCCTGATGATTTTAAAAACATAATTATGGCTGTACTGCTAGACAAATTTATTTTTTGGCAAACAATCTGCTGTACAAAAGCCTTCAGGAAAAAAGTAAAGAGCTCTAGGACCTCAAACGTTTATTGGTTTCACTGGTACCCAGCCAAGCCCACCTTTGTCAGGAAGGCTCCTACCCCCCACCTTCCTCCTCCTCTTCAAGGCACAGGAAAGGATCTAGAAAGGCTACCTCCCCTAGGACAGCATCTTCTCCACTCAGTCCCAGGCAGCCCTTTCCAGACAAACAGTGCTTGACTGCCTCAGCTACTTACCTCTCTCTACCTGCCTCTCTCACTGCCTATCCCTTTGGAAAGAGGTCACCTCAGACCACTGGGTGTTATCAGTAGTGGAAAAAGGGTACTTTATGACCTGGAAGGAAAAACTCCAACCACTAGGCATACCCTTCCGCCAAAAAAAAAAAAAACTACACCTAACCCCTCAGACTGTCTACACCTAACCCCTCAGACTGTCCAAGATCTACTATCACTAGGGACAATAGAAAGGGTATCCTTAGGGCAAGAAGGTTGGGGGTTCTACTCCAGACTTTTCCTGGTACCAAAAAAGGATAGCCCTTGGAGCCCCATTCTGGACTTGTCCCAGTTAAACCCTTTCCTACAGGTCCCTTCATTTGAGATGTTATCCCTCCAAACCCTATTTCCACTACAGCTACCCAGGGCATTCATGGCCACCTTGGACCTGAAGGAGGCATACCTCCATATTCCCATTCACCCAAATTGCAGAATGTATTTACGTTTTGCTATGAACTACTCACACTTTCGGTTTGCTGCCTTGCCCTTTGGTTTATCTACTGCACCAAGGGTCTTCACAAAGTGCCTTGCCCCAGCAGTAGCCTACTGCTAAAGAAGAGGCATACAAATTTATCCTTACCTGGACGACATCCTCATTCTAGCAGAAGAAGAAAATACTCTCAGGACCAACTTTAAAATTCACCATGTCCCTTCTTCAGAGCTTGGAGTTCACTCTCAACCTGGCAAAGTCCTCCTTCACCCCAACTCAAGACCACATCTTCTTGGGCTGCAAGATAAGAACAGACCTGATGAAGGCCTTCCTTCCCCAGGACAAAGTCTACTCCCTAAACAACTTTTTCCAAGAGCTGCTTCTGGTCAGTCACATTTCTGCCAGCAGTTCCACCATCTTCTAGGCCTTATGGCAGCTACACTTCATCATGTGCAGCCTGGCTACGGTTAGCATGGGAAGTTCTAGTGGTACTTGAAAAATGTCTGGTCACAACACAGTTACCCCCTGGAATTTCAGGTGCCCTTCCTATCCTGCCTAAAGACAGAGTTGAGGTGGTGGATCCAATAAGTAAACCTTAATCCACACCTACCTCTGCAACCCACCAAAACTGGTCCAGTTCATGCACACCGATGCCTCGGATGTAGGATGGGGAGGCCACTGTGAATGGCTTCAAGGTACAGGCTCAATGGGAGCCTTCCCTCCAGAAAAAAGCATATCAACATGAGGGTAATGCCTGCTCTCCTCCTAGCCCTACAGACCTTCCTCCATCTAACTCAGGCAGGCCCACTACAAATCTTCACAGACAATGCAACCATGATGTGATAATCAGCAAACAGGGAGGGACCAGATCCTGTTTACTCTGCAGACTTCCAATGCAGGCGTGAGAGTTGGCCATCTAGTACAAGGTCACACTGCAGGCAGTCTACATTCCATCCCAAGACAACCATCAGGCGGATGCTCAAGCAGATCCTTCTCTCAGTATCACGAGTGGATGTTACACAGAGATGTGTTCTTAGACATTGTCCACCAATGGGCACACCACAGATAGATCTGTTTGCCTCCCCTCAGAATAGACAACTGCAGAGGTTCTGTTCCAGAGAACCCTCCCCCACTAGCTTGGAGAGTGGATGCATTTTCGATTTCTTGGAAGGGACTATTCCTTTATGCCTTCCCACTCATTCAGAAAGCCCTACTAAAAATTCAGAAGGACATGCTAAAAATCTTGTTGGTGACCCCATATTGACCAAGGCAACACTGGTTCTCCCTTCTATCTCTAGTCAAGGGCAGTCACCACAAGCTGCCTCAAAAGGTGGACCTGCTCACACAACAAAAGAGATCTCTGATTCACCCACACTTGGAAACACTCAACCTAACACTGTGGGTGATAAACTTCTGATCCCTTTCAGCCACCTATACTCTGAGGACATGCTAGCCATCTTGCAGGAGGCCAGGAAACCCACTGCCAGGCGATTGTATGGTTCTCCATTTGGTGTCTCAAAAGGCAACTGAATCTCTTCCAAGCAGATGTACCACTAGTTCTAGCCTGTGTGTGTGAACTTCTAAAATCAGAACTTTCATACTCTTCAGTGAAAGTCCACTTAATCTGCCATCTCAGCCTGCTTACCTGTGGAGCCTTCCTTCCTTTCCAGACTGGAGGTCAAACTTTTCCTGAAGGGGGTTCTTCACATCAGACCACCGAGGAAACCTATTCCCCCACTTTGGGATTTGAACTACGTACTTGCCAAGCCAGCATTCCAGTTTGCAGTGGCTTTTCCCTGCATTTTGCCCTGCTTTGGTTCTGTCAGCAAATTCAACACTGTAGTGCATTTTCTGTGAACCCTTAGCTCTACCACTTGTCAGGAATTAGGTCACAGAGTTCCAGGGCCTTTACACAGCATCTACACCACTACTGACAAGCATGCATTTTTCTTAACTTTAGATTCTACCCATCTGAAGACCTTGTGTAAGCAAAAGTGCTTTTGAGCATATTCGCTGTGACAGCCGTGGCTGATGCTGGTGATGAGGACACAGACTTCCCAGCATTTCTCACCAGTGACCCTCTGTTTAGGGAGTTCCTCAAAGTAAATCAGTGGCAGAATGCCCCCCTAACCCATATCCTGTAATTAGGTTGTGCTGCCAAAGGCAATCCTCCTGTATAGTCTCTCTGCAGGTGGTTGTCCTCAAGATGGCTGCTGCAATTCCTAGAAAGTTTTGACTGTATTCTCCATTCTTTTGTAACACTTAATCTTACATCTGCATACAAAGGTAGTAAGCTGGTCGCAGATGGCCATTGCAGGTGCTTCCCAGATTAAATAATTCACAAAAGAAAGTGAAGCAGAGAGGCAGTAAAGCAGTACATGTTAGAAATAGAACAAAATGAAACAATGTATAACAAAACCTGAAAGGTGTAATTGGCAGATGCGGCAACCATTGTTAAAGTAATGCACATTTTACAATTTTGCATGATTATATTTCAGGTTTGCATCGTGGTTGAAAGACTGTCCGGTAATGAGAAAAAGAGCAGGGAACTGGTTTCTACTGCTGTCACTGTAATAAAGGTTCCAGCTACCCAGTGCCTCATTGTCCAGCCACCAGATGAGGACTACAGAGCATTGGACGGCTTAAAGAAGCAAGTTTATGCACCTCTGTTTTCCATGGGGGGGGGGGGGTCACTAAAAGTAGGTTTTGCACACCATGAATTTTCAACATGGTCTTGCTTATGAAATCCACCAGACTTTAGGACAGGTTTGGACCACTTAGATATTTTTTTCTGAATAATTTATTTCTTTTAAGGCTGAACCTATATGCATTTGCTACATGATGCCTCCAAAACTTTGACAAGAGCCGCGGGATTTGTCTTTACTGTATTTGGGCATGTGTGGCTCATGTTTACTGTCCTGTTTGGGCATAAAAGAAACATTTATGAATTTGCCTTTCGTGGGCTCGTGTGTTTTCAGGCCAAAGTCAAAACGTATGGAAAACATGGGAGGAGAGAAGGACCGTCATTTCCATGGGCATAACAATTTAAACTATCTCAGTTCCCCTTTTCAATGAGGCAGGGGAACCAGTACAGAAATGTGGCTTAAGTATGACATATAACGGAAGAACCAGCAGTGATCTGGAAGAAACCCACACTCGCAGCAACTTCATAGAGGCCATAGCCCCAGAGGAAGGGATCATCTGCAGTCTTAGAGTAACTGTAGCCAATCTGCAGGCAGCAGCAGCAATCCTGAGGCTTTGACTTTACTTTCTGGAGGCAGTTAGGGACTGTCCCTCCAATGTCTTGTATGGCAATCGCATACAAGACCGGTGGGTTCAGACGGTAGTTTTCAGAGTTTACAAGCCCCTTCCCCTCATGATCACCTCCACAGGCATTATTACTTTGCCTGATGTCACAGTCTCCTTAAAAAATAATTTGGAATTGGAATGCCCTAGCTAACCAACAAGGATCAGGATTTTATCCCAAGTTTGTTTTGTCAGCAGAAAAAAGAAAAAAATGGTGGTGGGGGGGGGGGGGCATGTACTTTAGGCTGATAGTAGACATAGATGGCCTAAACAACAGCATCCCCATAGAAGTATTTGCATGGTGTGACAGTACAGTCAGTTTTTTCCATTGAAACTAGATGTTATGTTTTGACCTCCAGGTTGCATGCCTCCTTAGCAGTCTTGCCAAAGGGACTAAGAGGTTTCTTCATGTCTCAGTAGGTATAAGTCATAATTCATTCAGGACTGTTCATTTGCCCTTAGTTTAGCCCCCATGGTATTCACCACCAGAGGCTGCAAGGATCCAGTCTTTCTGTTTCTTGACTACCATTTTTTAGCTGCACCGTCAGCTCAGGCTTTAATATGTGTGGGATCTCGGATCTCTTTATTCCACTGTGTAAGAATAAGAGTGAACCTTGTAGAGGTGTTCCTCCCATCTGCTTGCATTCATTGGCTGCAGCTTGAATTCTGTATCTTGTTGAAGAGAACACATCTTCACTGGACAGGATAGGCTATCTTCAAGCTACTGAACTCTGAGAATAATTCTGCCCATCTGTACTTCAAAGCGGTACAGTACCAATGGTGATGTGTGCCAGATACCATATGCAGATGCTACAATAGAGGTTACAAACCCAGGCATCTCGCATTTCATATCAACCGTTTGGCCTTGCAAGGATTTCAGAAGTCTGCAGTGTGCATCTGAGGACTTGGATGAGGGAACCCTCTTGTAATCAACTAGTCTAAACCCAGCAGCTACCATGAGTATCTCAGCCTCAAGGAAGATGGTTAAAGGTGTCTGGACTTCTTCCTAGGCAACAGCACTGCACATCATCATTTTGGACAATTGGGCCAGTCCTCCAGATCCTTCAGGCCTTCTATGACTCATTCCCCAAAAGTGTTAGTCATTTCACTGCAGAAACAAGTTGGTGGTTTGGCATGTCAGCATATGGGGAGGATTCCATCTCATATCCTTTCATTGAGAAGCCATGAGAGAATATAAGAATGGGGTAAGCCACAAACTGCTTTCTGGTAATCAAACACACAACAACTGAAGCCACTCACTAGAGTACAAGCCCAACTACTGTTCACTGATGCCTCACCAGTGGTTCAATAGCCCCTCAGTGGCTTGGACATTTTTCCAGTATAGGGACAGGCACTGTTCTAATCTGTTTGCTTCTCTGACCAATTCCACATTCAGGAAGGGGGCCAAGAATTCTGCAGGTCAGAAATCATCCTCCGGTCATATCTACACTTCTCACTCATGTCCTCTTTTGAGAATGATCATCCAGAAAGCCAGACAGCACTCCAGAGTTATTCACATAGCTCCATTTTGACTTTGTCAGATATGATTCACCATTTCTCCTGCCTTAATTTTGGGAGAAGCCCCTACTGTTGCACCCATTCGGAGACCATCCTGACTTGCCTATCAGTCAGGTTGCAGTCAAACATTTAGTCTGTTCAGCTAACAGTATTTCTTTTCTAATTCCATTAGTGGTTATCACTGTACCCTTTTATAACTGTTCAAATGTTCATTGCTGAAGTCCAGTACCTGCAAGACTTTAAATAATTAGTTGACCCCTTTTTTCTTCTTGGGCCACTGATGAGGAAAGCAACCCTTTATTGGCTCTTATTCCAACTATACTTTTGATTTCAGACTTATTTCTCTATCAGAGTATAGTTTGCTGCATTAGTATATTCTCATGAGGGCCGTATTTCCTCATTGTTGGCCTTTTTGTAAGTTTATAAAGCCATCCACAAGTCACGTCTTACTGAAACCACCCTTAACAGATGCAGTACCACCCAAGGGAAGGCATTTTCTGGTAGCTTTTATTTCTTACAGAAGAATTTTGGATATGTACGTCCAATTTGAATATTTATTTGTTGTCCAGAAGCGATGAAGCTGAGTTGGATGATACCAGAAGTAGATACCAAATCTGACTTCAGTTGCTGTATATATGTTCCCAAGTTCTTCTGCCGCAGTCTAGTCAGTGAGTGTTTTTTTTTCCTTGCATTGACATTCACTAACATGAGGTTCTGAGTTGAGAGGACAGTTTATCTGCAGAATTAGCCATTTTTTCATCAAAACAAGAAAGAATATTTCTAGGCTTAATTTATCCATTAAATTTTCTAATTAATGGTTTCCATTTGTGTGCAAGTAGAGTAAGCCCTCTTACTCCTTTTCCAAAGGCTTATTCTGACAGAGTAATTATTACATCTTCATCTGTTTCCCAGAATGCTGCTGTAAATGATTGAGTAATGACTGCTTACTCTTCTGTCAACATTTATCCAAAGTAGTTTAAGCTGGATATGCTGTCTAGGTCCATACCTTCCTTTGGGGCCCCATTTGTAAATGGTGTGTTCCTGTAAGGGAGGCAGCTCAGGAGGGTTAACTTTTGGTCCCTGCCCTGTTGTTGTGGAGGTCGAATATCTTCTTATTGAATATGAATGTTTTATATTTGCTGTACCAGTAGATTTTGAAAAGCAGGTCCATCCTCTGTAGTACTGCTTCCTGCCTTCAGTGTAGTTTGCACTTAGTTTTCCATGTGTTTGGCACTTTATACATTTCCTGTACAATCTTGTAGGGTCAGGTACTGTAGAGTATTATGGGATTGGGGGTATAGAGTAAGGCAGTCTGGAAAGGTTTTACCTGCTGAGTGGTCCTAACACCTGTCTTCCTTGGCCTAATGCACAAAATGGAATTGGTTTTTGATGTTTGCTGTTATACCAAGTGCAAAACTTTCATCTCTTTGCCTTTAAGCACTTAAAAGGGTTATGCCTCAATTATTGTAGGTACCAGAATGCATATGTTCAGTAAGACTTGCTAGAATAGCCGTTTTAGAACAGTGTGTACTATGCAGTTATACTCCAGCAGTTCACAATTCTGTTTACATAATTTGTTTGTCTAGGTCACGGTCCAGGTCACCGAGTAAGAAGAGAACACGTTCTGTGGAAAGACGACATGAAGAGAAGGAAAGACTCCGAAATATGCCATCTTCATACCGTACTGGCAACAGTCCAGTCCGCAGTAAAAAGCACTCACGGTCAAGGTCAGTTTTGTTGTTCTGAGTATTTAAATTGCATCCAGCGGATGACTTCAGGCATTTTAAGAATCCATCACTAACCCTTTCTGGAGCCATTTATGACTAAATGGGTTAATTCCACTTAAAATAAGTCCAGCACTCCTTGCACTCATAATTTAAATGTATTTTTGTTTTTACTTTGTTAAATTTCATCAGTACTTTGGGTGCTAAAAGTCATTACTACAACTTTCCTGGCATACCACGAATGTGATTTATTGAATGTTATTACTGTGTACGTTGCTTCTGTAGTGTATTGGCGAAACTGTTAATGTCTGAAAAAAATTATCAAGAAGCATAGAAAGGAAATTAAAGCAGAGAATCCTGTCAGCATAGTTCCAGTGCATGTAAACCAGCACCTAAGAGAGGGTTTTGAGTTTGTAGTATGTGCTATAGTGTGTATGTATGTATGTGTGTGTGTGTGTGTGTGTGTGTGTGTGTGTGTGTGTGTGTGTGTATATATGTGTGTGTGTGTGTGTATATATATATGTATATATATATATATATATATATATATATATATGTGTGTGTGTGTGTGTGTGTATATATATATGTATGTATAGATATATATATATGTGTGTGTGTATGAGTGTGTGTATGTTTATTTATATATATGTATATGTATATATATATATGTATATATATATATATATATATATATATGTATCAGCTTTATTGACCTGAATTTGCCCATTACAGACTTTAAAAAGAAAAAAGCCATGGACATTCAGAATTGCCATATAGCTGAAACACCTGGTGATTTTGTGGGGTCATTTGCATATATACCATGATGCCTCTAATACAAGAGTTTTCAAGGCATCACACAGTGAAAAGTCCAGCTTGGCTAGATTTTTTTTATATACTGATTAGTTGTTCTGTGTGACCTTGGTACTCATTGTTTTGGAGTCCTAATGGAGGTGGTAACTCCTAGATCCTTTTTGTTGTTTATCCCGTCTGAACCAGCAAAGCTAGTACTCCAGCCTAGAACCTCTCAAACTTTCTTTCCCACAGTGCACCTATCCTCGCTAGACTAGCTGCTATCAGATCTTGTTTGAGACCATCTTGCTTAGACTTGGTCAGCAACTGTGCAGCTAAGTGCTACACTGCTTTCGTACAGTTTAATATTTGCTAACAATTTTGTCCTTGCTATCTTTCTGTTAGACTTTTGACACTGTTTGGACAGCAATTTTTCCTTCTATCTAAACTTGTAGATAGAGTAGCTTCATTGACTTTGTGTTCAACAGCTCTAGCCTTTGGGTAAATGTATCCCTGCTAATAGTTCTATAACATAACCTGTATAATTAGAAAGTAGGAAAGTGTGTGTGTTTTTTCTTTGTTACTCTAGTCAGTTGGTGTGTGTACTGTCTCCTTAATGATTTGTGTTTATTTCCATTTGAAATGGATGAGACAGAAGTGAAGAGAGACCCCCATATGTCATGATTTGTGTGTGTACTGCCTCACTGTGGAACATCTGAATGTGGTATGCAAGTCTTTTGGGTAGAGAGCCTGTCAAGATTGGAAAAATTAATTGGTTGTTAAAGGTGTACCTCCTGATTCTAAGGGAGACTAGACCAGAAAAGCTGCAGAGACTAGTAGTACCAGGAAAAGGGGGGGGCACAAAAGGAAGGCCGATAAAGAGACTCTATCAGTCTCCAAAGTTTCAATGCTAGATGTGTAGCCATAACATCTCTGTAGTTAGCTTGTTGAGCTGGTTGCTTTGAGTGATAAGTGCCTCTTTGGGGGACTTTTTATGATTTTTGTTTGTGTATTATTGTATGTTGTATTGTACTTTGCACATTGCTGTTTGTTTTTTTGTTTTTTTATTTATTTTTTTTCTTGGGAGATTTTTCCAAGTTCAGTAATGATATCTGAGAAAATCATTGCCAGTTATACCTGTGATTAAGATATCTCACTGAATGATTTCCACTTTCTGTGCTTGTCCTTCATAGAGGGCCACTCAGTTCTGTTTTACAAGAGGTGCTAATATTTCAGGAATAAAATTGCTTCATGGGTTAATAATCTTAGTGCATTTGAGGAACACCAAAAGTTCCTTTGTCAACCAAGGCATGACAATTGGGTCAGCAGTGTTGTAGAAGGTTTAATGACTCTAGAGGCTATCCAGCTTCAATGACCGCTAAACAGCAATTCTCAGGAACTGGCTGTTGGCCAGCATGTTGCATGTGCTGTGAAAGAAGCTGCTTCCTTGCTGGATCTCTCTTCTGTTTTTATTCAAGCACCAGTAGCTTCCAGTATAGTCAGGAACTGTTTCAGCCTTTAATCAACCTTTCAAGTCAGCAAACCTTCTGTGGTATTTTTTTGATAAAGCAGGCAGCATGCTCAGGCACATTTATTCCCCAGATGCATATTTTGGGTTTGTTTGGTTATAGGTACTTCACAGAAGAATTTATGGTACCATGGCTAAAGCTCACTTCCCACTCTGCTGAGCAGTCCACTTTGTATTGCAACTGCCTAACAGGAAAATTGACTTCTCCTGTAGCACTGTCTTATAATTTACAAAGAATAAAAGTTTGTGTACTTCTGTCTGATTCCCCTGTGGACGTGAGATTAACAGTAAAACATAAGTTTGTATCTGTCTGTCTTCCAGAAAATGTTTCCTTCAACAAGACTGTTAGAGTGAAAAAAAGAAATAACTCTTTAAACTGTCCTTTCTGCCTGTCAGCCATAAGTCCTACCACAATAAACCAGACCTATTTTTCCTTGATGGGGACAGAAGAATTATGGGGTACCATCATCCAAGCAGCCGTCAGGGTTTTGACCACATAGGGCCCTATCTCCTCTGCTCCCCTTAACAGCTTTTTGCATACCTGTAGATGTGAGGGAATGCCCATTTCCTGTGCATACATCTTGAAGGTTGTGATGTACTTGGCTTATCAGGAACCAAGCAGACATCCCATCTGTTGCTGCATGCAGAATGCCTTTCCTTTGATAGGAGGAAGCATTGCAGCAATGCAGCCCACATTCCAGACTTTTCCATTACTTATTCGAAGGCCAGTAAGTCTTATGCCTTTCCACTGCCTTTCCTCATGGCACATTTCTTTCTCCAGGAAAGGCCATACCACTCATTTCCAGAGTAAATTTGTGGCTGCCCATCACTTGAGATTACCCATACTTCAAAAAATAATCAAACTCTGGTCGTAGTCAAAACTTTGTTTTTCTACATGGTAGAGGTAGACAAGTAGGGAGCATTTTAAGTGGGAGTCAAGAAGATGTTCACTTTCTATAAAAGGCACGCCAATCTACTGAGTAGTAACAAGGACAAGCCAGTGACCTTTTCTCCTTTTTTTCAGGTATTTGAATGTACTTCCCTTAGAGGTACATGGCTAGGTTTTGCCTTGTATAGGAGGAAGTGAAGTACCTGTACAAAATTCCAAATAATACTTGACCAAGTGATAGGGAAAGCAAAGTACTGGACAGGTTATCAAGAAAATGTATATTCTGACCAATTTGAGCCCTCAACTACTAATCATTAAGCCACAGTGGTACACTCAAGTAGATGGAAGAGATGGGAGACCATAGCTGAAGTGACCCTGCTGGGAGGAGGGGTGGATATAGCTCATTTATTGATCATCAGACATGTTATCAAGTGTGACTGTGTTATCTCCAATGTTTCAGCCAGGGCAGCTGCTTCTGGCACAGTCCTCAGGTGGCATGACTGGTAAAGAATCTAGCTTCTTCTAGGGGGTGTCTTAACTGTTTTCTAAGGTAAATTAACTCATTCCCTCCAATGGAGAAAGTTTACAGTGCATCTTCCAGTGGGTGGAGCTTAAGTATTTTGATAGAATCAAATTATGTCCTCACATTTGAAACAAATGATCCGTGCCTGTCAGCCTCTTAGTGCAGGAAATCTTGATGAAGTCTAAAATAATAGGGGGGGGGGGGGCAAAGGCCCAGAAATAGGGACAGATTTTAAATGTTACTCTTATAAACTTAGAAATTTGCTAGAATATCAGGATTTGTGTTGGCATGCATTTTCTGAAGGATATGAAGTATGAACGTTAAATGTATGTTATTTAGTGACTTTAATCCTTAGTAATTCGTCAGAAAAAGTAAAAGGCTATGAGGCACAGATCAAAAATGTAAGGGAAAAATCTGGACATTCTGAGAAAATTTGAAAGGTGTGAAATATTCATATCTCTGGAACCATAGGGGTTACTAAAAAAGTGTAAATGGCAATCTCTTTAGGACAAACTTATAATGGTAGTATTCTCTGTGTTCTCAGTCTTAAACTGGATTTTTTTACATCACAGTAATCACAGGACCTATTAAGTACTTAATTAAGTCTTAACCAAATTTTGAGGAGGCTCCAAATGAGCCGGAGAAGCACGAGATGGTCGTTTTGTAGTCTTGTCGGTTTTAGAGGAAGGGGACCTACTTGAAGAAGTGATCTGTAGAGCCTCATCAGAGGAAGATTTCAGGACTCCTTTGAGAATCAGCTTGATGTCCTTCAAGGATGCATCTGCAGTCCTTACATATGGGTTGTCCTGCCTCAGGCAGCCCTTCGGTCGGCCGGATTCCAAAGTCTGGGTCTGGCGTCGGCTGATGTCGCCCTTTCCCCGACGTCACAGCGCCTGGGGTATAAAAGCGTCAGCCGACGCCATCTTCCTCAGTCTTTCTTGCCACGTGGTGCCCGAAGCAGAAGCAGTTCGCAAGTGCCGGTCGGCCAGCTCCTGTAAGTTCAGCTACCGAAGACTTCAAAAGCTAAGTACCCCGTTGGGGACTCTTTCTTGCCTCAGCCGATGTCAGATAGTTAATAATTGCTTAACTTGTGGGAAACGAATACCTCATAAGGATTTCCACTCTTACTGCCTCCCCTGCCTAGGCCCAGACCACGACGTCTCGGCCTGTTCAGCCTGTGCTTCCTTCAATCGACGCACTCTTAGGCATCGGGCGGAGTTTGCAGAGGAATTTTTTGGGGCTAGTTTCTGTTACAATATGCCGTCAGAGACTCCGACTTCTCATTTAACCAAAAAACGGAAGGACAAGGACCGACACGCGGCCCGTGGTTTCGGCTGAAACTACGCCTAGGCCTACCGCGAGTGTCTCTGTTTCGGCTGACACTGAGTCCTTGGTACTTCCGACCGTCGAAACCGCACAAACGACAACCTCGGCCCTGGAGGCCGCTTCTGAGTCTGTTATAGAATTTCCTTCAGAAACCGGTGTTCAAGAAACATCCGACACCATTTCTCTAGACAAAACTACGCCAGCACCATGTCCATTAAGGCATTCACAAGGGCTAAAGCTGCTAAACAGCCAAAATCTTTGCCTCCCAAGGCTATTCCTCAGGGATCCACTACAGGTTCACAGATTCTAAGCTTAGCTGAGGACCTTATTTCCTTAATTAGGGGCTCTCAGCCACATCCGGACAGGGGCTCTCAACCTCCTCTAGACAAAAGGCCCAGGGTTGAGCCCACTGATCCCCACTCCTCTGAGGCCTCAGATGGCTCTGCTCTATCGGACTACCAGGAGGAGGCCTTTTCAGCCTACGAGGATTCTGATGCAGAGGAATCTATTCCCTCTGCCTCCCCTCCTGAAGAGCTGTCCTTTGGGGAGACCCTTCACTCCATGAGAGAGCATTTCAAATGGCAGGGCCAGGAATTCTCTGATTCCAGGAAGAGATTAAGGACTTTTTTGCATTTACCTCAGCATAGACCTTTGGCTATTCCTCCTGTTTTGAATGTCATTGATGATGTGTACTCCGAGTCTAGCATAACCCCTGACACCCTTCCTCCGGCTCCTGTCAAGCCCGATAGGTACTACAGGGTCCTGGACTCGCATCATTTCCTTTACAAGGCCCCCTCTGCTGATCCAGAAACTATTTCCCAGGGCCCTAAAGGGGTTACAACTGCCACTACTAAAAATCCACTCCCCTCTGAAAGGAAGTCCAGGGCTTTAGAGAGATGGGGTAAAAAAGTGTATACTTCTGCCACTCTTTCTGTGAGGGCATTAAATTGTCAATTCCATATGATACAGTACCAAGAGTATTTGTTAGATGAATTGCATAAAAAACTGTCTTCACCTGAACCCCTAGATCGCAAATCACTTCAGGATCTGGTACATAACTCCCAACAGGTTAGCAACCATTTCTTGCAGTGTGGTTATGACGCATTGGAAGCTTCATGTAGGTCAGCAATGACGGGTGCAGTCATACGTAGGCATGCTTGGCTGAAGGAACAATCTCTGCCAGACCATGTTAAAGCAAAGCTTCTGGATGCTACACTGGAAAAGCAAACGTTATTTGGCTCCACTGCTCAGGAGGTCTTAAAGAAATTTGAGGAAAAGGCAAAATCTGTACAAACAGTCAAAGATTTTCTCCAAGTCCAACCACCAAGATTCAGCAGAAATTGGCCTTCTAAGAATTGGTCCTTTCCAGACACAGAGAGATTTCAAAGAGGCAAGAACAGGCGTGCCAGAGGTAGAGGGCAAGCTAGAGGCTCCTACAGAGGACGTCAATGGCAGCCTCCTAACCAGAGAGGTAGTGCAGGACCTACAACTGCTGCACAAGGACAGACTCAATGACTTTACCTTTACCCCGCCAACTAGGGCTCAATTGGAAGCACCTTTGGGTGGAAAGCTTTCTTTATTCTCAGAAAATTGGCACAGTATTACAAGGGACAAATGGACACTGCAAATAATAGACAAAGGATACAGGTTCCATTTTCACACATTACCAAAAAGAAAAGGCATGCCAAACCTGCCACCGAATCAAAGGGCAGAGGCTTTGAAACAAATCTCCAACCTAATGCAAATGAAAGCTATGGAAAAGGTTCCTCTTTCAGAACAAGGCCAAGGATTTTATTCCAAACTATTCCTTGTCCCAAGAAAAGAAAAACAATGGAGGCCTATTCTCGACTTGTCCACACTGAATACTTATCTCAGTGTGCCAAAATTCAAAATGCTGACTCTACAGCAGCTCCTTCCCATGCTGGGCAAGGGGTCTTGGCTGGTAACTCTAGACCTCAAGGAGGCATACCTGCATGTCCCTATCAGACAAAGTTGCAGAAGACACCTCAGATTTCTTGCAGGTTCAGAGCATTATCAATTCTCAGCATTGCCCTTTGGCTTATCTACTGCACCCAGAGTATTCACGAAATGCCTGGCATCGGTAATTGCACACTGCAGACTTTAGGGGATTCAAATGTACTCATATCTAAACGACTGCCTTATACAAGCGGACAGCCAACAAACCTTGGCAAAACACTTGAATTATGCCATCCACCTACTTCAGGCCTTGGGATACACAGTCAGCATTCACAAATCAAGACTTGTTCCATCCCAAATAATAACGTTTCTGGGTGCGAAACTAGATACAACAACCCAAATGGCTTTTCTCTCAGAAGAAAAACAAAGACAACTACCGGATTATTTCGAAAATCTGACAAAACAAACTCAGCTGACTGCAAGGAAAATCCTGCAGGCCCTGAGTTACATGGCATCTTGCATTCTTCTAATTCCACAAGCAAGGCTGCATATGAGGAAACTACAATGGTACCTAAGGAGTCTATGGTCTCAGCACAGTCACAGCCTAGAAGCTTTGATGCCACTCATTCCATGCCTTCAAAAGGAATTTCTGTGGTGGGCTCAAGCAAGCCAGTCAAACAGGGGTCTGCCTTTCAGCAAACCAATAACCAGCCAAACCATTACAACGGACGCTTCAGACCATGGATGGGGAGCACACATGGAGGGCAGATGCATTCAAGGACTATGGTCACAGAAAGAACTGCGCATGCACATAAACCAAAAGGAAATGCTGGCAGTGATACATGCAGTCGAGGCCTTCAAACACTTTCTGCATCAAGGCCACCTGCTAATAAGGACAGACAATACCACAGTTTGTGGTACATAAACAAGCAAGGAGGTACCCATTCCTACCCTCTTTGCAGGCTGGCAATGAATCTTTGGGAACTTTCCCTAAAACTCAATATAGAGCTGCAATCCCAGTTTGTGCCAGGAAAAGACAATATACTGGCGGACAGCCTAAGCAGAAATATCATGGATCCACACGAATGGATGCTGCACCCAGACATCTTCCTTCAGATAACACAATCATGGGGGAGGCCGGACATAGATCTTTTTGCCTCCCACCACAACCATCAGCTGAAGAAATTCTGCTCAAGGACATACAACCCACAAGCATGGAAAGTGAACGCCCTCTCTTTCAGCTGGAGGACTCTGACAGTGTATGCATTTCCTCCTCTTCCATTAATGACCAAGGTCTTACTGAAGATCAGGACAGAGCAGCCAAAAGTGATTCTGATAGCTCCGGACTGGCCAAGACAGCACTGGTACCCACTGTTAAAGAGCATGTCACGCACGAAACCATGGCCTCTACCACAATGGCCACTTCTTCTGACACAGCACAATTACAAAACTTTGCACTCCAGCCTGAAAACCTTGCAGCTGACAGCCTGGAAAATACCTTGACTCCTCACCAGGATAAGCTATCCAAGAGAGTGAAGGATATCATCATGGAAGCTCGCCGTCCTTCCACAAGAAAGGCATATTCAGCAAAATGGAAAAGATTTCGCACTTGGAGCACCACAAAGGGCCTAGATGCGACAGTGATGAACATGGCACATATCCTGGAATACTTAGCAGAAATGCTCCACAATGGCCTTTCCTACTCTTCCATAAAAATTCATGCTTCAGCAATTTCAGCAGAATACAATACTGATCCACCTGTCTTCTCTCATCCTCTCCTAAGACAGTTTTTAAGAGGAATTAAAAACATCAATCCTCCAAGGAAGCCACCAGTGCCTACATGGGACCTTAACTTCATGTTGGAAAAATTAACTCTGCCTCCCTTTGAACCAGCAGCATCTTCAGAACTACAGTTCCTGTCTTGGAAGACTGCCTTCTTTCTGGCCATAACCTCAGCAAGAAGAGTATCTGAGTTGCAAGCCCTCATGGCAGTACAACCATTTCTTATCTTTCATCAGGACAGAGTCTCATTGAGAACCAATCCTTCATTCATGCCAAAGGTGGTGTCCAGGGTTTCACTGAACCAAGCTATTCACCTGCCTACCTTCTTTCCAAATCCACAAAACAAAGGGGAGAAACTTCTGCATACCCTGGACATTCACAGACAGTTGCGCTACTACTTGGACAGAACTAAGGCTTACAGAAAAAATGACCAGCTGTTGGTAGCATATGCTGCTGGTGTACAAGGAAAAGCAATTTCCAAACAGACAATTTCAAAATGGATAGGGAATTGCATTCGATTCTGTTACTCTTTTCATGGCAAAACTGTGCCAGCTAACATCAGACCTCATTCCACCAGAGCCACAGCCACCTCCACAGCCTTCTTAAGAGGGGTGGCTACCAAGGACATTTTAGAAGCTGCTACATGGAGCTCCGTGCATACATTTTCCAAGCATTACAACTTACCTTTATATTCCAGATCCAGAGCAGGCTTTGCTACGGCAGTCCTGCAGGGCATTTTAGCTACACCATCCTTTTCTTAGATCCTACCACCCCCAGATTGGCTATGGTATTCTACCCATATGTAAGGACTGCAGATGCATCCTTGAAGGACATAGTACAGTTTTGTACCTACCATAAATGTAGATGTCAGATAGGTATGCATCTGCAGTCAGGTTTTCCCTCCCTCCTTCCCCTCAGTGGGATTACTTGGGTGCTTATCCCCCTCATAGCTAGCTGGGGTTATCTATTATGGTGTATTTGTTTTATATTTCTATGCATGTTTGAAAATTATTGCATTTCTCCAAATTTAGCCTTCCTTAGAGGGCACCTGGCATCTGGGGCAAGAAAAACTGAGGAAGATGGCGTCGGCTGACGCTTTTATACCCCAGGCGCTGTGACGTCGGGGAAAGGGCGACATCAGCCGACGCCAGACCCAGACTTTGGAATCCGGCCGACCGAAGGGCTGCCTGAGGCAGGACAACCCATATGTAAGGACTGCAGATGCATACCTATCGGACATCTACATTTATGGTAGGTACAAAACTGTACTTTCTTTCTTTCCTGCAAGACACGGGAGCTGAAGGAATGACAGAATGTGCAAGTCTCTTGGAGGTGAATGACCCCCAAGCAATAAACACAAATGTTATGCCCATCAGTGATGGACATCTTTTGAGAACATTTCTGGCACTTTTTAAAATCCGAAGGCTTAGGTTTCTTCTTTCTACTTTCCTTTGAAATTTTAAGAAGAAAACTGCACTAGTATATCAACAAATAGTAAAGCCTAAATCACAGCTGTATAAGAAAACTAACACACACAAAAATATTTAAATTTTTAGATAGACACTATAAAACAGCACATCTAATAAGAAAAAAAAAGAACAAAGGGAACAGCTCTGCCCTCTAACTTATACTGCCCTAGTAGAGCTGTAAATGTGATAGACACAGAACAGGTACTTAGTTCTCTAATTAAAACAAGCTAATATATGCAGAAAGGGGAATACACACACTAACTTATTCTGCTGTAACCACTAACTACACAACTACAAAAAATTGATGGCAAATATAGAAAAAGGCCTAGCGACTAACGACGGCCAACGAACAACTACACAGTAGCAAGATTAAAACTACAGAAGAACAACTAACTAAACTGCTAAC
>NC_056733.1:818480672-818488172 GCF_019279795.1 Protopterus annectens
AATAAAAAATATATGTTGGGGATGTAATTTATATATAATTAAATTTTTAAAAATTTTTAGCAATGTGGTGTAAAAAAGGTGTAAATTTTATTATAATTTTGTGTTGTGGATTTCCAATTATAGGGTAGTTGGGGTTTTAAATTTTTTTAATATATATAATTTTTGGGTTTAATTAATTTAATATTGTTTTATCCCTTTAAATATGTGTATATTTATATAATTTATTTAAATTTTAAAAAAGGGTTCCCCCCTTTTGGGTTTATTCTAAGGAAATTCCCCAAACAAGGGGGAGCCAAAGGCCCCTTGGGCCACCCCTTTATTAAAAAATTACGGGGCCCCCAAAATTAAATTTTTTGGGCCCTGTCCAACCCATTTTGCCCCCAAAAGGTAAATTGGGTTTTAAAATTTAAGTTTTCCAAAATCCCGGTGGGATTTTCTGAAAAAGGGGGCGAGGTCCCTTTCCCTCAAAATGGCCGGGATTTTAAAATTCCCCCAAAATTTCAAAGGAAAAAATCTTCCCTTTAAAAACCCCCAAACTGGGGGGGTAAGGTTTAAGTCCCTTTTTTTGGGGTTTTGGTTTTTGGGATTTTTTTGGGGTGGAAGCAGGGGCCTTAATTCCGGGTTGGACAGGCCTTTTGTAGTGGGCCACATTGCCCACCCTTTGGGCAGACCGGGAAAGGCCTAAATTTAAAAGCGGGAGTTTTTTCCCCAATCTGGCACAAGGGGAAAATTTTGGGTCCCTTTATCCTTTTTTGGGGCTTTGGGGTTTTCCCCCTCCAAATTTGAGATGTCGGGGGGGTACATGGGGGGTTTGTTTATCTTTTTTTGGGGGGGAAAGAGGGGGAAAAATTTGACTAACCTGTCGGGAGTAATTTAAATGTCGGTGGGCAAAAATTTTTTCTTTTCCCAATTTAGCAACGGGGGATTTTGGTTCCAAAAGGGAAAAAGGCCATTTTTCCCTTTTGGGCCCCCAGGTTTCCCTAAAACCCTTTTGTTTTTAGTGGTTTTTTCCCCCTAAAAAGGGTAGGGGGCCCCCCTTTTTGGTTTTTCCCCCAATATGAAAATACTTTTTCTTAAATTTAAAAAGGAATGGTTTGGGGCCACCAGTTTCTTTCCCGTAAAAGGCCCTTTTTAAGGGATTCCTGACCATGCACCCTTTTAAAACTTTGGGGCCCCAGTTTGGGGGGCCAGGTGGGGCCTTGAAAGGTTCCCCCATTTGGGTTGTAATTTGAGAAGTTCCAAAACTGTGGCCGTTTGGGGGGGGGCCCAATTGGGGACCGTTGAGTTAATTTAGCCAGAACTCAACCCTGGGGTTTTTCCCTTGGGGGTTTTGCCCCATTTTGTGAAATGGGTTTAAAATTTTTTTCCCTTGGGGAAAGTTTTTCCCAAAATCCCAAATTTTGCCCCAAATTTTTGGGGCGGGAAAGGGTTGGGGTTGAGGAATGTTCCCATCAATTTGGGTTTTTGAAGTCCCCCAAAGTTTTGGGAGATTTTTCCCTTTAAAAAGGCCAAACTGGGGGGGGTTTCCAAGTTTGAAGGGGGTCCCCTTACTTTTTTAGAGCTTTCCATTTATTGACCTTTTCCATTTGCTTTCCCAAACCTGGATTGGGGGTTTTTTATGGGGGTAATTCCGGGTGTGGGCCGGGGGTTTTGGGGGGGAGTTGGGAAAACCAAAGTGGGGGCCCTCTGGGCCTTAACCGGTTTTTTAAGGCTGAGTTTAAACAGGGGCCTTTAGTGCGGGGTTTTAATTTAATTTGGCTTGAGCACAACCCCCTTTTCCTTCCCATTTTTTTTCTGGGGGGTTTTAGTTTAGGAAAAGGCACTTTAAAACCCCCAAATTTGGAAAATGGGTCGGGAAGGCCTTCACCGTGGGTAAGTTATCCCAGGGGAAGGGGGGATTTTGAATGAACCGCTTCCCAAATTGTTAAATGTCGGGGGGGTTCATTTTTTTGGATCATTTTGGGAAAAATGAAATTTTTTGGGATTTTAAGGTTTAAATAGTGAAAAGGGTTTTGTTTTTTCCTTAAATATAATTTTTTTAAAATTTTGGGTTGTTGATTTTATGGGGGTTGATTTTTTATAAAAATGTGGGTGACTTTTTTTATGGTTTTGTTTATATGTAATATTTTTTTTGTGTTTGTTTAATGGGTTGGGGTTTTAAGGTGGGTTGTTTTTTGGAAAAGTTTGGTTTATTTTTGGGTTGTTGTTTTTAATAAAAGTTTTGGGGTGTTTATAGAAGGATTTGTAAGGGTTAAAAAGTTTGTGGTTTATGGTTGGGGGGTTTGAAGGATAAAAGGGTTTGGGTAGTGTGAATTTGGGTTTGGGTTTTATGGTTTTTGTTTGGGGTGGGGGGGTGTGGATTTATAGATTAGTTTATATAGTTAAAATTGGGGATATTCGGTGTGGGATTTTGTATGTTTTGTTGGGGAATTAGTATATTTTTGTGGGGAAATATATGTTATATTTGAATTTATAATTGGGTGGTTGGGTTGGAAATTTTATTATATTCGGTGTTGAATAAATATGTTTGGTGTTTGGAGATAATTTAAAATTTTAAGTGTTTTAAAAAATTTGTTTGGGGTTTTTGGTTTGGGAAGTGGTGTGATTAAATTTTAGAAATTTTGTATGGTTTTTGGGATTTGGGTGGTTTTGTTTTTAAACCCTTAGGGTGGGTATTTTATAATTTTAATAAATTTTTGTGGTTTTTGGGGGTGGGTGTTGGGAAAAATAATAGTGGGGTGTTGGAATTTAAAATTTTATTAAAAAATTTTGGATTTTTAAAAATTTGAGAAAGGGTGGTGATTTTAGATTTAACTTTGGATTGGGGTTTTGTTTTTATTTTGTTTTGGGTGGTGGTTTAAAAATTTAGTTTAAAAAAATATTAAAGAATATTAACCCAGTGGGGTGAAAGGGGGTTTTGGGGTGGTTTTTAAATGTTTTAAAAAAATATTTTAATGAAAAAATTAAAATTGTTTAAAGTATATTTTTTATATTGTTTTGTGTGTGTTGTGTTTTGTATTATATATATTTTTTTGTTTTTATATATGTATATATTTTTGTTGTTTTTATGTTTTATAGGGTGTGTGTTTGTTATTTTAAAAATAAATTATTATATATATAAAATATTGTGTGTGTTATAATATATTTTTTTTGTGTGTGTGTATATATATATATATATATATATTTTTTTTATATATTTGTGTGTGTGTGTATATAAAATATATTTTTATATGTGTGTGTGTGTGTGTTTTATATTATATATATATATATATTATGTGTGTGTGTTTTTATATATATATATATATGTTGTGGGGTATATATATTTTTGTGTGTGTGTGTGTGTGTTATTATTATATATATATTTTTATTTTTTTATATATATATGTGTGTGTGTTGTATTTATATATATATATATTGTTTTTTATTTTTTGTATATATATATTTTTGTGTGTGTGTGTGTTTTGTGTGTGTGTGTGTTGTTTTTTTTTTTTTAATTTTTGTTGTGTTTTTTGTTTATATATATGTTGTTTTTTTATATATATATATTATGTGTGTGTTTTTGTGTGTGTGTGTGTGTATATAAATATATATTTTATTTTTATATATATATTTGTTGTGTGTTGTTGTTTTATTTTTTTTATATATATATATGTGTGTGTTTGTTTATATATATATTTTTGTTGTTTTTATATTTTTGTGTGTGTGTATGTATATATATATTTTTTTATATTTTATTTTGGGGGTGTGTGTGTATATTTTATATATTTTGTGTGTTGTGTGTGTGTGTTATTATATTAATATTTTGTTTATATATATAATGTGTGTGTGTTTTTATGTATATTAAATATATTTTGTGTGTGTGTGTGTGTATGTATATATATATTTTAAAATAAAAATATTAATATATATTTTTGTGTGTTTTTTTAAAGATTTTTTTTTGGGGGTTTTGTGTGTGTATTATATATGAAAGAAATTATTAGGGTTTGTGTGTGAAATATTTTATTATTTTATATTATTTTTATATAACTTTGGGTGTGTGTGTGTTTATATATTTTTTTTAATTTTTATAATGTTTGTGTGTGTATATATATATTTTTTGTGTGTTTTGTATTATATGTATATATATTATTTGTGTTTTTTTTGTATTTTGTGTGTTTATTTTATAAAAATTTTTTTTATATATTTTATATTTTATTTTATATATTTGTGTGTGTTTTTTTTTATATTTTATAGTGTGTGTGTGTGTATTTTTATATGTGTGTTTATATATTATTTTTGTGTGTGTGTGGTGTATATATAGAAAATTTTTTATATATATATATATATATAGGTTTATTTTATATATAGTATATATATATATATTTTTTAATATTTTGTGTTTGTGTGTGTGTATATATTTTTGGGGTTGTGTGTATTATTTTTTTAAATATTTTATATATGTATGTTTTTTTTTTTTGTTTTGTATATATTTATATTATATATGTAAAATATTTTTATATGTATGTTTTATTTTTATTTTATTTTTATAAAATGTGTGTGTGTGTTTTGTTTTATTTTTATTTTATATATTTTTATATATGTTGTTTTATATATATTTTATGTGTGTTGTTTTATATATATATATTATTAATATATATGTGTGTGTTTTTATATATATATATATTTGTGTGTGTATATATATATATATATTTTTTGTGTGTGTGTTTATATATATGTTGTTTGTGTGTGTGTGTGTTTAATTTTATTTTGTGTGTGTGTGTGTTTTATATATTATTTTTGTGTTTTATGTATATATTTTTTTGTATGTTTTTATTAATATTATTAAATAAAAATATATGTGTGTTTTGTGTGTATATTATATTATATATATATATTTTTTTTATATTTTGTGTGTTTTTTATATATATATATTGTTGTGTGTGTGTGTGTGTGTTGTGTGTATATTATTTGTGTGTGTGTGTATATATATTATATTTTTGTGTGTTTTTGTTTTTATATATATTTTATATATATTTTTGTGTGTTTTTATTTTGTATATATATTTTGTGTGTGTGTATATTTTTGTGTTGTTGTTATATTATATTTTATATATATATTTGAGTGTGTTTTTATGTATTAAAATATATATATATATGTTTTTTGTTGTGTGTGTGTGTGTGTATATTTTTTTTTGTGTGTGTGTATATATATATAAAATTTTAATTTTATTTGTTGTGTGTATTTAATATATATATATTAAATTTTGTGTGTGTTTTTTTTTTTTATATATATATATTTATTATATATATATATATATATGTGTGTGTGTTTTTTAATATATATATATTATATATATATTTTTATATATATATATTTTGTTGTGAAATTATATATATATATATATATGTGTGTGTGTTTTATATATATATGTGTGTGTTGTTGTTTATATGTATATATATTTTTTTTATGTGTGTTATTATATATATATATATTTTTTGTGTGTGTATTATATATATTTTATATTAAAATTGTTTGTGTGTATTATATTTTTGTGTTTTTTAAAATTATTATTATTTTTTTATATTTATATATTTTTTTTATTAATTTTGTATATTGTGTGTGTTATATATGTATATATTATATAATATGTTTTGTGTGTTTTTATAATGTATTTTGTGTGTGTTTTATATATTATATATGTGTGTGTTATTTTGTATATATATTATTATATTGTGTATATATTAATATTATATTATTTGTGTGTGTGTGTTTTAAATATTATATTTGTGTGTGTGTGTTGTATTTTATATTGTGTGTGTGTGTTAATATATTATGTATTAATGTGTGTGTTGTGTGTGTTTTTATATATATATATATATTTTTAAAATATATATTTTTATATATTTTTTTTTTATATATATATATATTTTTGTTGTGTGTGTATGTATATATATTATTTTTATTTATATATTTTTTTATTTTATGTGTGTTTTTTTAAAATATGTGTTTTTGTATATTATTGTGTTTTTTTTTTATTTTATATTTTGGGGTTTGTTTAAAATTTTATATATATGTGTGTGTGTTGTTGTATATATATAATTTTAAAATTTTTATATTATTATTTTTTGGTATATATATATATATATTTGTGTGTGTGTATAATATATATTATTTTATATAATGTGTGTGTGTGTGTGTGTGTAATATATATATTGTGTGTAATATATATTTTATATATATTTTTTATATTTAATTTTGTTTGTATTATGTATTTTATGAAAATATATATTTTATGTGTGTGTGTGTGTGATTAATATATAATATATATATTTTTATATAATATTTGTGTGTGTTTTGTATATATTATATTTTTTTTTTTATATGTGTGTTTTGTGTGTGTTTTAATATTTTTATATTATTTTTAAAATATTTTAAAATAAATTTTTGTGTTTTATTTTAAAATATATGATTTGTGTGTTTTTGTGTGTGTTTTTGTTTTATTTTTTTATAAAATTGTGTGTGTGTGTGTTTTTTATAAAAATTTTTTTATAAAAATATAATAATATGTGTGTGTGTGTGTGTGTATTTTATAATTTTATTTTGTTGTTTTATGTGTGTGTGTGTTTTTATTTTTAATATTTTTTTATATATGTTTTATTTTTATATATATTTTTTATATTATATATTTTTATATGTGTGTTTTTGTGTATGTTTTATTTTATATTTTTTATGTGGGGTGTGTGTGTGTATATTTTTATATTGTGGTGTGTGTGTAATATTATTATTTTTAAAATTTTTTTTTTATTTTTATAATTGTGTGTGTGTGTTATATATATATATGTGTGTTTTTAATGTTTTTGTAAAAAAATAAAATTTTATTTTTAAATAAAAAATATATTTTTTATTTTATAAAAAATTTTTATTTTTTAATGTGTTTATTATTATTATATTTTTTTATAAAATATATATGTGTGTGTGTTTGTATTATTATTTTATTTTTTTAATATATTTTGTGTGTGTGTTTATATATTTTATATTTTTAATTTTGGGGTGGTTTTTTTTATATATTTATATAAAATTTTTTTTATTAATGTATGTTGTTATGTGTGTGTTATATATATATTAATATGTGTGTTGTGTGTTTTTTTTTGTGTTTTTAATATATATATAAAATTTTAAAATTTTTTGTGTGTGTGTGTTGTTTTGTTTAATATATATATTTTTTATATATATTATATATATTGTGTGTGTGTGTATATATATATTTTTTTGTGTGTGTTTTATTTTTTTTATAAAATTTTATAGTATATATATTTATGTGTTTTTGTTTTTTGTGTGTGTGTGTATATATATATATATATATATATATATTATATATTTTGTGTGTATATATATATATATATATTTTGTGTGTATGTATATATATATATATATATAATGTTTTTTTTTATTATATATATATAAAATTTTTTTGTGTGTATAATATATTATTTTAATATTTTGTGTGTGTGTGTTTTAATT
>NC_056733.1:818500672-818570672 GCF_019279795.1 Protopterus annectens
GAGCACTTTGGTACTGAGCATTAGGCGCTTACATATCATGTCTGACTTACGGTGCCTGGAAGTTGTAAAGGCTTTGGTATTCGTTGGACATTTGATTGTCCTCGGCAGGATATCCCAAGAGTGAAGAAAAATGCAGTAGTGAGAAATAGGACATCTACTGTTATAGTAGGATCTTGTACAGCTGTACTTTTTATGTACATCTTTTGCTGTTGAGTATGTTGGTTAATTTTCCCAGTCTTACTGTGCAAGTTTCATTTTTTGCAACAACAATCCTGCATGCAGATAATGACAATGGAAACCGCATGAAATCCAGACTTATTCTAAAACCGTACCTTTATTTTTAAAACACATTTAAGCCCTTTCATTCCTCATGCAGGAACTTAATTGGAACTAAAATACATTTAAAAGCTACAAGAATTAAATTCTAGAGAACTTTTTAGTATTAGATCACATGATTACTCCTAGACTAATCACTGGTTACTCCCGTAATTGTAATTGACAGTGCTTTACCCTTGGATATACAGGCGTTTCAATTTCAGTACTGAATTAATTGACGACTCTTTCAGCCCTGGGTAACATGTAGCATCTAGTCAAGTTGCCAGTCTAACTCACATTTGTTTAAGTGTTCATCTATGAAGAAACCTTTTGTATCAAACAAAACCTGATCAGTAATAACAAACTTAAAACTATGATTGCGCCACTGTTGAAAATGCCTATATAAAACATTAGTAGATTTTTGTTTTTTTTTTGATATCCAATAAAAGTGCATACATTCTGTCTTTGTATTCTACTAGTTTTTCCCACATAGAATGCCGAACAACACTTGCATAAAGCTAGGTACACCACACTACTTGTCTCACAGTTAAAATATTGGATAATGTCGTACATTTTGTCTTTAAAATAACATCTGATGTTCTGTAGTCCTATCTCGCCTTCATTCTTACATGTGGGTTCGGAGCCGATCCTCAGCTCCGACTCGGCCGATTACAAAGCTCAAAGTCTCTCAGTTGGCTCGTGGCAAGGTGGTATCCCATAGTGCACTAGTAAGAATCCCAGATCTCGTTTGCCGCTTCTTTGAGTTCAGAAGTGCTTCTTTCTTGGCCGTGGCTAAGTGGGATATTTTCATTATTGTTATTGTTTTTACTGATATTTTTTGCATATAGTATTCGCTTAGTTTACATAGCTTAGCCGTAGTTATTATAGGTAGTAAATAGTGTGTTTTTGGTATTTTACCGAAGTTATTGTTGAGAACTTGTTGGCCGTTGCTGGGCCCGTTTTTGTTCTCCAAGTGGTATCCCTTCCTGTGTGCTAGTTTTTTGAGATAGTTCTTTCTATTTGCGCAGGTCCATGTTTGAGTTAGGACCTTTTTTCTAGTATTGTATTTCTCTAGAATAGTATTCTCGTGTGCAGTGTTGTTTGCTTCTTATTAGCTAGTATTTAGCCTGTGGTAGTTTTTCTTCTTGACTTAGCTTTTCTCCTGTTTTATAGCTAGGTCCGTTTAAGTTAGAAAACCTAGTCCTCTATTAACCCTTTTTCTGGTGTTTTTTCTTCAACAGGGCTAGGCCCATTTAAGTTAGAGGACCTGGTCCTCGGTTGTGTTTACTTGTGTGCAGTGATTCTTGCAGGGCTAGGCCCATTTAAGTTAGAGGTTTTTTCTGCTTCCTCTAGTGTTCTCTGTGTGTGAAGCATGTCTAAGGATCATAAACCTTCGGGTTTTAAAAGTGTCTTAAGTGCTCCCAAAAAATGCCTGTAACTGACGGACATAGTAACTGTGATTACTGTCTCGGTGCCATTCATCTCCAGGAAGCATGTTCTTTCTGCTCTCAAGTTCTCCAAGAAAGCAAGAACAAACTAATCCTGAAAGGTCTCCTTAAGCCTTCTTTTGAGGAGGATTTAGCCAGCTCTTCATCCTCACACTCGAGGTCTCCCTCTTCAAAGAAAGAGGTCAAGTCGGCCAAGAGACACTCCTGCGCCGACTATTTTATCTGGATCTCCCTCAAAAATTATTGATATTGGACAAGCCTTCTACCTCTTCAGCTCCACTGCCCTCGGAGCCGGTCGAGGTTATCGATATTGACACTGCAGTGTCGGCCCCAAGTATTTTGGAGCTGACCACTGAGAATTTACCTCTGAGCCGGTCCAGAGAGTTATTGCCCGTCTCCCCAGCTTTACGATCTCCTATGTTGCAGAGATCTAGGTTGCCTACCTTATCGTCCAGATCCTCCAAGAGCCTTTCTGAAGAGGATGTAGAGAGAATAGTGCTTAGACTCTTGAAGTTGTCGGCATTACCAAAATTGTTGCTGGCACCTACCCAGTCTGTTCCGGAGCCATCTAAGACCATTCTTCCTGCTGCTGTTCCTCCTCCGAGCCATGTTGGTCCTACAGAGCCAGAGCTTTTGGTGCCACTTTTTGTGGAACCCTTGGTTCCAGCACCTCTTGTATCGGTCTCGGAGCCGAGTTCCGCCTTAACACCTTCGGCACCATCCTTGGTGTCTAGGAGCTGTAGCTCACCAGTCGGACCCGACAGGGACATTTAGACCCGAACTTCTTCGGTTCCAAGCCTACCTGTCGGTGCGTCGGGTAGGTTTAACTCGGATCCTACTTCCATCTCGGAGCTGGTCGCTTTGGAGCCGAGGGCTACCCCCGTTTTTTCCGAACCGGGACTGTCCTCGAGGCCGGGACTCTCCTCAGAGCCAGAGAGATCTGCATTCGAGATGGAGCATGCTGTCTAGGTCGTCAGCTCCGCACAAGTGTACCAACCTCTGTCTCAGCGCCATCTCTCTTTCTTGGCAGCAGAGACTCACAGCCTCAGGAGCCCCCGTTGGGTGGCTCCCAGTCTTTCTAGACCTCCCCAGAATAACCTTCCGAGGAGCCCCCTCCTAAGGGAACTTGCAAGAGGAAGCATGTAGACTCCCCTGATAAGTTCATCCCCTCTGACACTGACCTCGAAGAGTCAGAAGGGTCCCCTAGGTCATCCTCTGATGATCTCCTTTGTAGATATCTTAAAGATCCTTAAACAGAGAGGTGGCTGGCCCACTGTCACCCCTTCTGATGAGGAGTCAGTGTACTTGAAGGCTTTCGGGTCTCAACCTTCAGCCTGTTGGTGTCTCCACCTTTTGATCAGCTCCTGGATTTAGTTAGCTGAAAGGTGTGGGAAAAATGCCATGCAACCAGTTCACAGAATGCCCAACAGATTTCTTTCAGCCCCCAAAGAGAAGGAATTTTGACCAAAGGTGTGCCTGTAGATGCCATGGTGGTGGCGGCGGCAGCCACAAAAAAGGAACTAGTGGAGACTTCTGCATCTGTCAATCCACTGAATAAGGAGTCTCGAACGATGGATAGATACAGGAAGCGTACCTTCTCTTCAGCGGCTTTTACACTCATTGCTGAATTACCTCACTCATTTTACTAGGCTTCAAAGAGATCTCCTAAAGGAGCTAGGAGATGCTCTCCAAGGTATATCAACTGAAGGAGTCCCTGAGAACGTTACTGTTCAGTTGTCCACCTTAAACTCCATTGTTCACTCCTCCATGAGGCTGATATCCTATGCAGCAAATGGAGTGAGTAGGGCAGAGGTTTCAGGAGTTTCCCTTAGGAGACGCTCCTGGATGCGTTCATGTAACTTTGCGGAGCCCTTCAAATCTTCTTTTACTAACGCCCCCTTTGACGGTTCCTCTTTGTTTGGACCAAAAGTAAAAGATGCACTCACCAGGTGCGAGCAGGAAGGGAAAACTCTCTCTGCCGTGGGAGTACGTTTTTCTGTCCCTTCTATACCATACCCCAAGGGTCAGAGAGGTGGGAAAATGTGGTTCAAGAAATCCCAGAGATTTTTCACTGATGCACAGGGTGATTCCTCCTTCAGAGGCAGAGGAGGAGGAACTAATGGTAGACGCCCTAGAGGTATGGGGGGCCTGCAAAACCAGGGTGGCCGCGATTCCTTTTGTGGACGTCCCTATCAGTGCTCCTGATGTGGGGCCTGACTGCTCTTCTTTGAAGCCAGTTGGGGGTCGCTTATCTTTGTATCCAGAAGCCTGGCTCAATATCACCCAAGACGAATGGGTACAAAGAATAATAACCAGAGGATACTCCATACCCTTCTTTCTCCCACCCACCCCTCCCATACCACCAGGAAAATCCCAGATGTTCCACCCAATCACAGGGATCAAGCAGCCATAGAAGTTCTAAAGTTGCTTACAGAGAGGGTCATCCAGACCATCCCTGTAGACCAGATAGGATTCGGAACTTACTCCAGATTCTTTTTAGTGCCAAAACGAGCAGGAGACTGGAGGCCCATTTTGGACCTCAACAAATTAAACGAATCAGTGAAGAAGTCCAAGTTCCGAGTGGTAACACTGCAGTCTATACTCCCTCTGTTAGGGAATGACAATTGGATGTGCTCCATAGTACCTCCAAGATGCATGCTATCACATAAAAATGGACAGCGCATCGAGAAGTCATTTATGCTTCCGGCTGGGAGCCAGTCATTACCAATTTCCTGCTCTGCCATTTGGTCTTCCCACAGCTTCCAGGGTGTTCACCAAATGCATGGCAGTGTAGTGATAGCTCACTTGAGATGTCTTGGATTCCAGGTGTTTCCGTACCTGGACTGGCTCCTGACCGCCACCACCAGGCACCTACTTCTACAAGCCAGGGATTCAACCGTCCAGCTCTGCACTCAACTAGGGATTAGGATAAATTGGGAAAAGTCTGCCTTGTCACCCTCTCAATATGTGACTTTTATAGGCGCAGAAATAGACACAGTCGCCATAATGGCTCGTTTTCCTGCAGACAGAATAAAAAATTTCAGACAACAGATATACAGTCTACTTCCTCAACAAAGAGTCAAAGCCAAGATCGTGCTGAAATTTTAGGGACCATGGCTTCTACCATAACTCTAATTCCACTAGCCAGACTACATATGCAAATCCTTCAATGGCTATTCTCTTCCCAGTGGTCTCCAACAACTACCTCGGTTTCATCCTATTCTGATAACAGAATCTTGCACAAAGGTCCTTCGTTGGTGGATTCAGCCCAATCATCTAACGACAGGAACACGTTTCCTTCCTCGCCAACCCGTTGCTACTGTGACCACAGATGCCACCCAGATAAGGTGGGGGGGGGGGCATTATCTAGGCAGGACTGTCCAAGGCACATGGCAAGATCACAAGGCTCACTTGCATATCAGTGTCCTAGAGATGAGAGCAGTGCTACTAGCGTTGCAAGCACTTCATGACTTTCTCCCGCTAGGGATGATAGCAATCCAATTGGACAATATGTCACTGGTGTGGTTTCTAAACAAACAAGGAGGAACCAGATCCCACCCCCTATGTCGAGAGGCTCTTCGTCTTTGGCAGTGGGTGATATCTTCCCAACGCTTTCTAGTGGAAACACATATCCTGGGAACTACCAGTGTTATAGCCGACAAGCTCGGCAGGGCAATTTTGATGCCTCACGAGTGGTCTCTGAATCAGAAAGTTTCGGAACAGATTTTCCACAAATGGGGACAGCTTTGCGGTGATCTGTTTGCCAGTCTCATCAACCCCAAATGCAGCAGCTACTTCTCCCTTATCCCCCCTCCAGGGGAGACACCGAGAAACGCACTTGTTCACTATTGGCCTCCGGAACTTCTTTATGCATTTCCCCCCTTTCCGCTGATATCGAAGTTGATTCAGAAAGCAAAGACCTTGGGAAGCAGAATGATTCTTATCACTCCTTACTGGCCTCGTTATATTTGGTTCCCCTTTCTCGGGCCTCACCTTCTAGATGATCCATGGACTCTGGACCCAGTTCCAGACCTCTTGACACACATCAGGCACCCTCCACCCCTGCCTCCACACCCTCAACTTGACAGCATGGCTGCCCCACTTCCATCCCTAGTCGGGCTTCATGATTTTTCACCTGCAGTTACCCATATCCTCATGTCTTCCCACAAGCCTTCCACGAGGAAATTGTACGCTAGCGACTGGAAAAGATTTTCTATCTGGGCAAAAGAGAAGAATATAGATCCTTACACAGCCTCCATTTCCTTGGTGTTAGAATTCCTAACCAAACTTTTTCACCAGGGATCAGCTGCTGCTACAGTCAAAGTTCAACTGGCAGCGATCTCCAATTTTCATTTGGGACAACATGAGTCGAATCTTATGGCTCACAGATTGTATAAAACTTTTTTTAAAGGCACTATCTTGCTAAGACCTCCTTTTCAGGAACCTGTATCTCCTTGATCTAAATTTCGTTCTGTCCAAACTTACTTCCCTGCCTTTTGAACCCGCACATTCTTGTGAACTGAAGTTCCTTTCTTGGAAGACCATTTTTCTAGTAGCTGTTACATCCGCCAGAAGAGTGTCAGTGTTACAAACACTGTCAATCAAACCTCCTTACTTGATTTTTCATAGAGACAGAGTTTCCCTTCGTACAAATCCATCCTTCATCCCCAGGGTTTGCTCTCAGTCTAATTTGAATCAAACTATCGAATTGCTAGTATTTTTTCCTAATCATTCAAACAGTGCAGAATATAAATTTCATCAACTTGATGTTCACAGACAGTTAAAGTTCTATCTGCATAGAACCAAGGAACTTAGAAAATCAGACCAATTGTTCGTATCCTTTTCTGAAGCAAGAAAAAGTATGCCAGTCTCTAAGATAACTATCAAATTGGATTTCAAATTGTATCTCATTTATTTACTCTTCCATTGGCAAGGAACTCCCGTTTAAAGTTAAGGCTCATTCTACCAGATCCTTATCCACATCTGCTGCCTTTCAATGCCAGAGTCCCAATTGACCGTATTTGTGCAGCAGCAACTTGGGCTACCCCTCATACCGTTATTACTCATTACAAATTGGACTTGGCCTCCAGGGGTAGAGCCTCCTTTGGTTACACGGTTCTTAGCAGTATATTCCCATAAGCCACCCAAAAAAAATGTTTTAGGGGCACTAGCCCACATGTAGGAATGAAGGCGAGATAGGACTACAGAACATAAAGTTCTGTACTCACAATAACGTTCCATGTTTGTAGTCCATCTTGCCCTTCATTCTTACGAACCCACCCACCTATCCCCGTCCATATATCCTTGGAGGATCTGGAGACAAGATAGTATTTCTCTTCTGTAGGATGGAGTCTTTCATCCTTGTTCCTTGTGGAGATTTTTTCTATCACTTTTATAGACAGCAGTAAACAAGATCTGGAGATTCTTACTAGTGCATTATGGGATACCTATCTTGCCACAAGCCAACTGAGAGACCTTGAGCTTTGTAATCAGCCGAGTCGGAGCCAAGGATCGGCTCTGAACCCACATGTAAGAATGAAGGGCGAAATGGACTACAAACATGGAACGTTACATAACTTCTTTTTACTTTTATATATCGGCACTGTGTACAGAAACCACACTTATACATGCCTGACTTTGTTACTTTTTTATCTTATTAGCTGGTTCTGTATTTCTTTCAAGTAACTCTTTAAAGGAGCTGTCTCTCCTGATACTATTAATGGCTTTTCACACATTTTCACAAATAAGTAACTGTCCATCCTGAAAACATTCCAGTTTCATGTTGTACATTCCCTGTTACATCTATTATAAGTAGTAATGCGAGACTTTTGTAACAGTCTGTCTTGATGTTCATCGTGTTTTACTGTTGCAGTCATTACACTTGGGTTATCCTGCTGGCAGGCTACCCGCAGTCGGCCGGAATTCCAAAGTCCTGGTCTGGCGTCGGTTGCTGTCGCCTCTTCCCTGACGTCAGTGCACCAGGGGTATATAAGATGCAGCCGACGCCATTTTCTTCAGTCTTTCTTGCCGCGCAGTGCCCGAAGCAAAAGCAATTCGCAAGTGCCAATCGGCCGACTCCTGAGATTTTCGAATTCAAATTTCACATCAGAAGTCTTCATGAAAGATAAGTGCCCCGTTGGAGAAACGTTTTTCTTGCTCCAGATCGATGTCAGAAAAAGTTAACGATTGTATTTCTTGTGGGAAGCAAATACCTCATAAGGATTTTCACTCTTACTGTATTCCTTGCCTAGGCCCTGATCACTACTTTGCTTGTTGTCGGTTTTGCGCTAGATTTAACCAACGCACTATTAAGCATCGGTACGATTTTGCCTTTCATTACTTTGGCCGCAGATTCAATTATACAATGCCGGCGGAACAGCCGACGACCGGAGTCTATAAAAACGCAAGGACAAAGACAAGAACAGGCATCCGAGGTCCAAAACCGACGACGAGGCTTCCTCTAAGTTAGTCGTTGGTTCGCCGGTTCTCAGTGAGGCACTTTTGCAGCCCTGACACCCGCTACCTCAGAGCCACAGGCCGCTTCCGACTCCCACGTGGAGCCGACTGGGCCTCTGGAAACTCAAGGTATTGGATCCTTGGAAACTGTTTCCTCAGATGGGTCCGGATCCGCTATGCAGGCATCAGCTTCTGAGGGTGTTTTCAGACCAACACAGTTATATGCAACACCATCTTCAGCTTCAAAGACTAAAGCAGCTCTAAAGACAAAGAAACAAGTACAGCATTCTCCAGGACAGACTTCCATGCCTAAAAAACAAATGCTCAAAATGGCCGAAGACCTTATTACTTTGATCAGGGGTTACCATCCCCCTCCTGATATGAGGCCTAGGCAAGAGACAGAATATGAATCTTCAGATCGGGTTTCCATTTCCTCTGATTCCTCCTCTGATCAGGAATACTCTCTTCCTCCCTATGAAGGTTCTGATGCTGAAGAATCCATTCCTTCAACTTCTCCTCCTGAGGATTACTCTTTTGGAGAAACCCTGCATACTGTGAGGGAGCACTTTCATTGGGAGAGCCAGAATTATTCAGAATCCAAGAAAAGGCTCAGAGATTTTCTTTTACTTCCTCAGCACAGGCCCCTTGCTATTCCTCCTGTACTGGACATTGTAGATGATGTTTTTTCAGAGTTCGGCCTGTCTCCAGACTCTATACCCCCTGCACCCGTTAAGCCAGACAGGTACTACAGGGTTCCAGACTCTCATAAATTTCTATATAAAAACCCTGCAGCTGACCCAGAAACTATATCTCAGGGTCCCAAAGGGGTCAAGGCTTCCACTGCAAAAAAACCTGTTCCTTCTGATAGGGATTCTAGAGCATTGGACAGATGGGGAAAAAAAGTTTACACTTCTGCTACCTTGGCTGTAAGGGCTTTAAATTGTCTGTTTCATATGCTTAAATATCAGCAATACCTGATGTCACTGTTAAAACAAAATGTTGACAAATACTGAATGTGCTGAAAACAAGGAAATGCATGATTTATTGCATGCAGCTGAACAGGTGGGAAAACACACTTTGCAATGTGGTTTTGATTCTTTGGAGGCCTCGTGTAGGGCCGCTGTAACAGGTTCTGTGATTAGGAGGCATGCTTGGTTAAAGGAACAGAATCTGCCTGATCATGTTAAAGCAAAATTATTAGATGCTCCATTACAGCATGATACTTTGTTTGGTGTTAAGGCAGAAGAGATGTTGAAGAAAATGGAGGATAAAGCGAAATCTGTGCAGACAGTTAAGGATTTCTTACAGGTACAGCCACCCAGATTTAGCAGGAACTCGCCTTCAAAAAATTGGTCTTTTCCAGTGTCAGACCACAAAGAGGCAGATACAGACGCCCTAGAGGCAGATCCCAGCCCCAAGGCTCATACAGGCCTAAACAATGGGATGCTTCTACCTCCAAAAGCGGAGAAAACAAATCACAACCTTATAGGAAACGGTCCCAATAACTTTCCTCTACCAGTACCAAGCACTTATCTATTGGATGATCCCTTAGGGGGAAAGCTAGCACTTTTTTCACAAAACTGGCACATGATAACCCAGGACAAATGGGTCTTGAATATAGTGTCTCATAGTTACAGGTTCCACTTTCACACCCTGCCAAAGGCAAAAGGCATGCCAGACCTGCCACACAATCAATGGGCAGAAACACAAAAGCAAGTTTCATCCCTCATGCACATGAGGGCCATTCAGCGAGTACCAGTACAGGAGCAGGGACAAGGATTTTACTCGAGGCTTTTCTTGGTACCCAGAAAGGACAAATCCTGGAGACCAATACTGGACCTGTCTGTTCTAAACACTTTTCTGGAGGTTCCAAAGTTCAAAATGTTGACTCTGCAGCAGCTTCTGCCCATGCTGGGCAAGAAGGTTTGGCTTGTAACCTTGGACTTAAAAGAGGCATACCCGCACATCCCAATCAGACAATCATGCAGAAGATACCTCAGATTCATAGCTGTCTCAATGCACTACCAATTCTCTGCACTGCCCTTTGGCTTATCTACTGCGCCCAGGGTCTTCACAACATGCCTGGCACCAGTAATTGCTTTTTGCAGACAGAAGAATTCAAATATATCCCTACTTGGACGACTGCCTTATTCAAGCAGAGAACAAGGACATTCTACTAAAGCATATGGCATTTGTAAAAAGATTGCTAATTTGCCTAGGGTACATAGTAAACAAAAAGAAATCAGCACTAGTACCCTCTCAAGAAATAATATTCCTGGGTGCAAGCTTACATGCAACTGCCCATATGGCCTATCTCACACCAAACAGACAAAGGCAACAAAAACCCAATTATCTGCAAGAATAAGTCTGCAGGCTTTGGGCTTCATGGCATCCTGCATTCTGTTAATTCCATATGCAAGACCGCATATGAAGAAACTTCAATGGTATCTAAAAGTGTTTGGACTCAACATTGCCACAGCCTGGAAAAACGATTACCCTCATTCCCTGCCTGCAACAGGAGTTTCGATGGTGGGCACAGGCCTGTCACCAAAACAAGGGACAGCCTTTCACTTTACCCACTGCCAAGCAGACAATAACAGCAGATGCATCAGATTATGCCTGGGGGGGGGGCCCACATGGCAGGAAAATGTATTCAGGGCACATGGCCCTCAAGCCAAATGCATCTTCATATCAATCTAAAAGAAATGCTGGCTGTCCAAAATGCCCTGACAGCTTTCAAGGATCTACTTCTTCCAGGACAACTGCTGATAAAGACGGACAATACTACAGTCATGTTGTACATAAACAAGCAGGGAGGCACGCATTCCTACCCCCTCTGCAGACGAGCCATGATTTTGTGGAACACAGTATCGACTTATCAAGTACACCTGCAAGCACAATTCCTGCCAGGAAAAAAAAATACTCTGGCAGACGAACTAAGCAGAAACCTCATGGATCCTCACGAGTAGAAACTAGATCCACAAATTTTCAGCATAATAACAAGAAAATGGCGATGCCCAGACATAGATCTGTTTGCCTCCCCTCACAACTGCCAACTACAGAGATTTTGTACAAGGACTTATCACAAGCTAGCATGGAAAGTGGATGCTCTATCATTCAGCTGGAAAACTCTTACAGTATGTCCCTTTTCTCCACTGCCTCTCCTACCCAAGGTACTTCTCAAGGTCAGACAAGAGAAGCCAAAAATGATCCTGATTGTCCCAGACTGGCCACGCCAGCACTGGTACCCAATCCTAAAGAGCTTGTCTCAAGGCCCAGCCTGGACATTACCTCAAATTCCTCATTTACTGACCCTACAAAGCAATCAGATACTGCACAGCCAACTCAGAGCCCTAAATCTGGCTGCATGGCAGATAATGTAACCATTCAGGACACACCTCTCTCCAAAGCAGTTATGGATGTTATCCTGGAGGCCAGGAGGCCCAGCACCAGAAAATCATATGCAGAAAAATGGAAGAGATTCTGTGCTTGGAACCAGGCACAAGGAATTGACATGCTTGTACCAAATATTCCTCAGATTTTACAATAACTAACTGAGATGTTGGACAAAGGCCTATCCTTTTCATCGATTAAGATTCATGCCTCTGCCATTTCAGCTCATTACAATACGGACTCACCTATTTTTTTCACATCCATTACTAAGGCAGTACCTCAGAGGGGCCGAAAACATAAGACCCCCAAGAAGAGCACCAATACCTGTATGGGACCTCAACTTTGTTTTGGAAAAGCTCACACTGCCTCCTTTTGAGCCAGCCAATACAGCTGAAATAAAATTTTTATCATGGAAAACAGCTCTGTTCCTAGCAATAACTTCAGCAAGAAGAGTCTTGAGTTACAGGCATTAATGGCTGTGGAACCTTTTATCATTTTCCATCCGGACAGGGTTTCTCTAAGGACAAACCCAACATTTATGCCTAAGGTAGTATCCAGTGTGGCTCTCAGTCAAACCATTCATTTGCCTACATTTTATCCAAATCCCCAGAATAAAGGGGAGAGACTTCTGCATTCTTTGGACATACAGACAGCTACACTTCTACTTGGACAAAATTAAAGCTTTCAGAAAGACTAAGCAATTTTTAGTGGCATATGCTGCAGGATCACAAGGAAAGGCTATCTCAAAGCAGACTATTTCAAAATGGATAGGACACTGCATTCGATGTTCATTGTGTTACCCTGCTGCAGTCATCACACTTGGGTTATCCTGTCGTCAGGCGGTCCCACAGTCGGCCGGAATTCCAAAGTCTTGGTCCGACGTCAGTTGCTGTCGCCTCTTCCCTGACGTCAGTGCGCCAGGGGTATATGTAGTGCAACCGACGCCATTTTCTTCAGTCTTTCTTGCCGCGCGGTGCCCGAAGCAGAAGCAGTTCGCAAGTGCCGGTCGGCCGACTCCTGAGATTTTCTAATTCGAATTTCAGACCGAAGTCTTCTATAAAGCTAAGTACCCCGTTGGGGAAACTTTTCTTGCCTCAGACTGATGTCAGAAAAAGTTAACAATTGTATTTCTTGTGGGAAGCAAATACCTCATAAGGATTTTCATTCTTATTGCATACCTTGCCTAGGCCCAGACCACAACGTCACTTCTTGTCGGTTTTGTGCTAGGTTTAATAAGTGTACTATTAAAAGACGCTTTGATTTCGCACGACACTACTTCAGTAGGAAATTTAACTACACCATGCCGTCGGAGCAGCTGACTATTGGCGTGCACAAAAAACGCAGGGATAAGGACAGACAGCCCAGGCCTAAGCCAGACTCCGAGGCCTCGGCTGATCCGGTCTCCGGTTCTCCGGTCCTCAGTGAGGCTCCGACGCAGCCCCTGACTACCGCAGATCTGGAACCAGAGACCACTACAGAAATTTTGGCGGAAGGCACCAGGCCGACGCAGCCATTTAGTTCAGGCCCTTCTGCCGACATTGTTACAAAAGACGGTGCTACAGAAACGCCATCGGTTTCTGAAGGCGTTTTCAGACAGACGACTCTCACCATTAAAATGTTTTCTAAGTCAAAAACTCCTACTAAATCTAAAAGGACTGCACTTCAGTCTCCTGTTCAAGGCCCCATGCCTAAGAAACAGATGCTCAAAATGGCTGAAGATTTGATTTCTTTAATCAGGGATTCCCAGCCCCCTCCTGACAAAAAGCCTAGACAAGAGGAAGATAATGCCTCCTCTGAACAAGTGTCCATTTCTTCAGACTCCTTTGAGGACCAAGATTATTCCTTCTCTCCTTATGAAGATTCTGATGCTGAGGACTCTATTCCCTCAGCTTCTCCTCCTGAAGACTACTCCTTTGGGGAAACTTTACACATTATGAGGGAACATTTTTACTGGGAAGGTCAGGACTCCTCTGACTTGAAGAAAAGGCTCAGAGAGTTTCTTTTACTCCCCCAACACAGACCACTTGCCATCCCACCAGTTTTGGACACTGGATGATGTTTATTTAGAATCCAGTTTGAACCCAGACTCTCTACCTCCTCCTCCGGCTAAGCCTGACAGATACTATAGAGTGCCCGATTCCCACAAATTTCTTTACAAAAGCCCTGCAGCTGACCCAGAGACTATCTCCCAGGGTCCCAAGGGGGCTAAGGCTTCTATGGCTAAAAACCCAGTACCTTCTGAGAGGGATTCCAGAGCACTAGACAGGTGGGGGGAAAAAGGTTTACACCTCAGCCACACTAGCTATGAGAGCACTGAATTGCCAATTTCACATGCGTAAATATCAGCAATTCCTAATCTCTCAGTTAAAGCAAATAATAACCACTCTCCCTCAACAATCTGAATTGAAAGAAGTAGAGGATCTGTTGCACGCCACTGAGCAGGTGGGCAAACATACCTTACAATGTGGGTTTGATTCTTTGGAGGCCTCCTGCAGAGCAGCTGTCACTGGGTCTGTTATACGTAGGCATGCGTGGTTAAAGGAATAAACTCTGCCTGATCATGTTAAAGCAAAATTACTAGATGCTCCCTTATAGCAGGATATGCTTTTTGGAGTTAAAGCAGAAGAAGTTTTAAAGAAAATGGAGGATAAGGCAAAATCTATGCAGACAAAGATTTCCTACAGGTACAACCCCCTCGCTTCAGCAGAAACTGGCCAACAAAAAATTGGTCCTTTCCAGCTACTGACAGACCACAGAGAGGTAAATACAGACTCCCAAGGGGCAGAGGACAACCACAAGCCCAGTATAAGCCTCGCCAATGGGGCACTACAACACAAAAGGGAGGAGAAGACAGGTCTCAATCCACCAGAAGGCAAACTCAATGACTTGCACCTCATCTGGCCAAGCAATACTCTCTTGGCAGCCCCCTTGGGGGGAAAACTCGCACTTTTTACAGACAACTGGCACATTGTCACAAAGGACAAATGGGTCCTAGACATAATTTTACGAGGATACAGATTCCACTTTCACACCTTGCCAATGAAAAGAGGAATGCCAAACCTGCCACAAAATCAATGGGCAGAGGCACAAAAGCAAATTACAGCTCTCATGGATATGAGAGCCATTCAACTGGTACCTACTCGAGAGCAAGGCCAAGGATTTTATTCAAGACTCTTTCTAGTGCCCAGAAAGGACAATGCCTGGAGACCAGTTCTGGACCTTTCAATTCTAAACTCTTACAAGTACCCAAATTCAAGATGCTAACTCTACAGCAGCTACTTCCCATGTTGGGCAAGGAAGCATGGCTAGTAACGTTGGACCTCAAGGAGGCATACCTGCATGTCACAATCAGACAGTTGCAGAAGATACCTCCGTTTCATTGCAGGTTCAACCCATTACCAATTCTCTGCACTGCCCTTTGGCTTATCTACTGCGCCCAGAGTCTTCACCAAATGCCTGGCACCAGTAATTGCATACTGCAGACAGAGGAATTCAAATATATCCATACCTGGACGACTGCCTCATCCAAGTAGAAAGCAAAGACATTTTCCTACATCATCTGGCCTTTGTAAAGCATCTACTAAACTGCCTGGGGTACACAGTAAACGAAAAGAAGTCAAAACTAGTACCCTCACAAAAAATGACATCCCTGGGTGCCAGCTTGGAATCAACGGTGCATAAGGCTTATCTTACGCCAGACAAGCAACTACAACTGACTCAATATTTCAGGACAGTGGCAACAAAGACCCAATTAACTGCAAGAAAAACTCTGCAGGCTTTGGGCTTCATGGCATCTTGCATACTAATAATACCATTTGCAAAGCTGCATATGAGGAAATTACAGTGGTACCTAAAAAGCATATGGTCTCAACACAGCCACAGCTTGGACACAATATCTCTCATCCCCTGCCTACAACAGGAATTTCTATGGTGGTCACAGGCATGTCACCTCAACAAGGGTCAGCCTTTCACCTTACCCCCAGCCACGCAAACTATCACAACAGATGCTTCAAATTATGCTTGGGGGGCACACATGGCAGGACAATGCATTCAAGGCCTATGGACTGCAGATCAAAGAAATCTGCACATAAATCAGAGAGATGCTAGCTGTACAGAAAGCTCTGACAGCCTTCAAGGATCTATTACATCCAGGACAACTTGCAATAAAGACGGACAACACCACAGTAATGTGGTACATAAACAAGGGGGTACACATTCCTACCCTCTATGCAGACAAACAATGATCTTATGGAACACAGCTCTGGCTTACCAAGTTCATTTGCAAGCTCAATTCCTGCCAGGACAGAAGAACACATTGGCAGACGACCTCAGCAGAAACATCAAGGATCCCCACGAGTGGAAGCTAGATCCACCAATATTTGCAATGATAACTCAAAAATGGGGCCTTCCAAACATAGACCTGTTTGCCAGTCCTCAAAACTATCAACTAACAAAATTTTGTACAGAGACATTTCACCATCAAGCTTGGAAAGTGGACGCACTCTCTTTCTGTTGGAAAAACCTGACAGTATATGCCTTCTCTCCATTGCCTCTCCTCACAAAGGTTCTTCTGAAAGTCAAAAAGGAGAGACCACGACTGATTCTCATAGCCCCAGATTGGCCACGCCAGCACTGGTACCCGCTATTGAGAAATATGGCCCACAGCCCACCATGGATTTTGGCTCAAATTCCCCATTTGCTCACACAACAAAACAATCAGATTCTTCACAGCCAGCTCAAAACTTTAAATCTGGCTGCATGGCAAATCAACTAAATATACAACCAGCTCCTCTTTCCCAAGCAGTTCTGGATGTTATTCTGGAAGCCAGGAGGCCAAGCACCAGGAATGCTTACTTGGACAAATGGAAAAGGTTTTGTGCCTGGAACCAAGCTAAAGGCCAAGACACAATTCAGCCTCACATGCCTCGCATTCTGCAGTATTTAGCTGAGATGTTGCACAAAGGACTTTCTTTCTCCTCCATTAAAATCCATACTTCAGCTATTTCAGCTCACTACAACACGGATCCACCTTTATTTTCACATCCTCTTCCAAGGCAGTTCCTCAGAGGGGCAAAAAACATTAGACCAATCAGGAGAGCTCCTACACCTACATGGGACCTCAATTTTGTTCTGGAAAAACTAACACTGCCTCCCTTTGAACCAGCTTTCTCTGCAGATCTTCAGTTCCTATCATGGAAAACTGCCCTGCTCCTAGCAATAACTTCAGCTAGAAGAGTCTCAGAGCTACAGGCACTAATGGCAGTGGAACCTTTCCTCATTTTTCTTCAAGACAGAGTTTCTCTATGAACTAATCCTTCCTTTATGCCTAAGGTGGTTTCCAGTGTGGCTTTAAATCAAACCATCCACTTACCCACCTTCTTCCCAAATCCACAGAACAAAGGTGAGAGACTCCTGCATTCCTTGGACATTCACAGGCAACTTCGTTACTACTTGGACAAAACTAAGACTTTCAGAAAATCTGACCAGCTCTTTGTATCCTATGCTACAGCTACTCAAGGGAAGGCTATATCAAAGCAAACCATTTCTAAATGGATAGGTCATTGCATACGTTTCTGCTAATACTCATCATGGGAAACCAGTCCCTGCTACCATTAGGTCCCACTCCACCAGGGCAACAGCTATGTCTACAGCCTTTCTAAGGGGGGTTCCAACCAAGGAGATTTTAGAAGCTGCAACTTGTTCAGGTCACACCTTTACCAAACACTATCACTTACCTCTTTACTCTAAGACCAGGGTGGGCTTCGCCACTGCAATTCTGCAGGGCCTTATAGCCTCCACTAACCCTCTGTGATATCTCCCCCCTTCCTTAGCTTTGGGATTCAACCCAAGTGTGATGAATGCAGCAGGGTAACACGATGAACATAGTACAGTTTTGTACCTACCATAAATGTAGATGTGCGAGTTTTCACCCTGCTGCAGTCCAGGTTACCCTTCCTCCATCCCCTCTGATCTACTGGCTAAATCTCTTCAATACCTTAATGATGTATTTGCTTATAACTGAAGGGATTTTGTGTTTGGGCAGAGGTTACTCCATTTGGTACTAATTTCTGATCACCTTTTTGGTGGCACCTGACATCTGGGGCAAGAAAAACTGAAGAAAATGGCGTCGGTTGCACTACATATACCCCTGGCGCACTGACGTCGGGGAAGAGGCGACCGCAACCTACGCCGGACCAAGACTTTGGAATTCTGGCCGACTGAGGGCAACCTGCCAGCAGATTACCCAAATGTAATGACTGCAACAGTGAATACACTTGAACATCTACATTTATGGTAAGTGTACACAACTGTACTTTCCTCAGAGAGGCCAAAAACCTAAGACCACCCAGGAGAGCCCCTACCCCAGCCTGGGACCTTAACTTTGTATTGGAAAAACTCACTCTACCTCCTTTTGAGCCAGCTGCAAATGCAGAGTTGAAATTCCTTTCTTGGAAAACAGCCTTCCTTTTAGCCATCACTTCAGCAAGAAAGGTGTCTGAATTACAGGCCCTCATGGCAGTGGAGCCTTTCATTATTTTTCATGCGGACAGGGTGTGCCTCAGGACCAATTCCTCTTTCATGCCAAAGGTGGCAGTTAATCAGTCCATTCATTTGCCATCCTTCTTTTCTAATCCACAGAACAAAGGGGAATGAATACTGCACTCCTTAGATGTGCATATGCAACTTAGATTTTATTTGGACAGGACTAAACCTCTCAGGAAATCTGAACAGCTGCTGGTTGCATTTGCTGCAGTGGCAGAGGGGAAGGCCATTTAAAAGCAAACCATTTCTAAATGGATAGGCCATTGCATTCATTTCTACTATAAGTACCATGGAAAACCTACCCCCCATGGGATAAGACCACATTCAACCAGGGCTGCATCTACCTCTGCAGCCTTTCTCAGAGGTGTCCCTATCAGGGACATCCTAGAAGCTGCTACCTGGAGTTGTGTACATACATTCACCAAGCATTACCATTTGACAATTTTCTCTAAATCCAGAGCTTGCTTTGCCACTGCAGTCCTGCAGGGCCTTATAGCTAGTCCTAATGCTAATTTCCTCCGCCCATCCTTAGCTTTGGGAATCTACCCAAATGTGATGACTGCAACAGTGAAACATGAAGAACATAGTACAGTTGTGTACACTTACCATAAATGTAGATGTTCGAGTGTATTCACTGTTGCAGTCCTAGTTACCCTCCCTCCAGCCCCCTGATTTCTATTGGCTATACCTCTATTCTTGCTTACTATGCTTAAAGCTTTTTGGTGTATTCGCTTTTTTGTTGGAGGTGTAACCTTTTATATATAATTGCTTCCCATTATGGGGGCACCTGACATCTGGGTCAAGAATGACTGGTGTAATGGCGTCTGCTGCATGCTTTATACCCCTGACTACCTGACGTCATGGAAGATGAGACCGCAACCGACGCAGGACCCAAGACTTTGATAATCAGGCCGACTGAGGGCTACTGCAAGCAGATAACCCTAATGTGATGACTGCAACAGTGAATACACTCAAACATCTACATTTATGGTAAGTGTACACAACTGTACTTTGTGTGGGATGTCCCACGTAGGGCCATAAACCAGGGGACTTAAATGTGACATCTGCATGCACAGACCTCAGACCTTTTCAGCTGCAGACTACCGTCACATCGTGTGCTTCGCTCCTTAACCGCAAGACATCTAAAAGCCAAGTATCTTGTTGGGGGGTTTTCTTCTTTGACTTCTAGCTAAAGCTTGGTTTGCTGTAGTAACCTTTAGCCAATGTCAGCTAAAAAGGATAAATGCCAATGCGGGTGCCAGATACCATGTAAGGATATACACGACCACTGCATTTTTTGCCTAGACCGAGAGCATGACCATACTGATTGCTCGATCTGCCACTCCTTCGTTCCTAAGACCCTACGCAGCTGTCTGGCTGCTCTCAATCTATTTTTAGAAAATCAGCAACTTAAAAAATTTGCGCTAAGGCTAGATCCTACTTCGGAAGTTCCCACTAAACCTCCGCGGAAGAAGGCCAAGATTCTGAGGCCCACTTCCACTGCCTCTCTGCTTTCGGACTTTAACTTTTGTGTGAATTGCTCAGTGCTGGCTTGGCTTACTCTTCCATGAAAGCTCATATGTCAGCCATATCTGCCTGCCTGCATCTGTCTCCTCCCTTAGCAGATTTGAGGCTAAACAATTTCTTAGTCATCGTACACATAAGCCCTCTCAGGAAACCTGTTCCGCCTCCCTGGGACCTTAACTTTGTTTTAGAAAAGCTTACTCTCCCATCCTTTGAGCCAGCTTCCTCAGCTTCTATCCAGTACTGCTTCTGAAAAACTGTTACTCTTAGCCTTAACTTCGGCCAGACTAGTGTCAACTAGAGGTCCTTATGGTATCTCCACCCTTTCTAGTCTTCCACAAAGACAGGGTCTCCCTGCACACAAACCCCTCATTTATGCCTAAGGTAGTCCGTTACCTATCTGTAAATCGGTTCATACACTTATCTTCCTTTCCCCTTCCCACAGAACCCTAGTAAGAGGGTGCTCCATACTGTAGATGTACACAGGCAACCTAGATTTTATTTAGGCAAAACCAAAGCTGTTAGAAAGTCTGATCAGCTTTTTGTTTCTTACCACCCCAGGGCCCTAGGGCAGAGTGTGTCCAAACAGACCATTTCCTTCTGCTACACTCGTGGTAAGACTCTCCCTTCCCCTGTTAGGGCTCACTTTACCAGGGCTGTTGCCTCATCTGGAGCCTTTTTCAAGGGATTGAATACTACTTCAGTTATTGAAGCGGCCACATGGACCTCCGTCCATATCTTCACCAAACACTACAAGTTAGATGTAATTTCTAAATCTAGAGTAGGGTTTGCCAGAGCCATACTGCAGGGCTTCCTGTAAAGCTCCTTGGCTTACACCTTCCTTCCTTATTTCATGAGCTTTGGTATTCTCCCTCATGTTATGCATACTGCAACAGATGAGTAGAAGGATATAGAATAGTTATGTAAAATCTTTCTATAAAGATAGTTGTCCTTCTGTTCTCTGTTGTAGTATTCCTGTCCCTCCCTCCATTCCCCTGGCCTTGCTTCTTTTTGGATGATTCTTGCCCTAATTCCTTAGGCTGGCATTCCTCCTGAGGCAGTCAGTTCTGAGGATGGTGCGCTTGTACGTCACTTTTATGGCAGATATCCAGTCACAGCCTACATGTGACATACCACACATCCTGCAGTAGTAAAGTCTTTTGCATGCTGGCCGACGTCTGGTCGCCTACAGTGAGAACTCCATGTTATGAATACTGCAACAGAGAAGAGAAAAACATGCATCATTATGGTAAGATTTTACACAACTGTTCTTTCCTTACAAAGTTCAGTGAAGTACATGCTTCCCTTTTGATTCCCTACTCACAAACATGTTATTGGGGTTGCCTGGTTTGTGCCCCCTGATGTCTGGCATTTTTACTGTAAGGTTCCAGTATTAGACTTCTGAAGTTGTAATCTTGTGCGAAGAGCTACAGTTGTATGTTAAACCTATGCCCTAACTGAACACCAATGCCTGCTGTTAGGAAATTTACATTTATTCTTCCAATGCTGTTGTGGCCCAACCCCTGTATTAGTGGTCATCGACCTACTCTTAGGTGTGAGTGGATGTCTTCGCAATCCTTTTCAACAGGCACTCCCAGAAATCAGAAGCACAAGGTTAGACATCCACCCCAGAGTCCCCTACACCAGTGGCGCTAAAGATGATTGATTGGCTTAGATTTGCTAAGGATTGTTTCAAAGCCTTTCAACTAGTATGGTCTGGAATTTCTAAAAGGAAGAGATTTTCCCCGTTTGTTTTTCAGTCTGTTGTTCTGGAAATAGGATTTAGACTGATGTCCTTCAAGGATGCATCTGCTGTCATACATTTATGGTAGGTACAAAACTGTACTTTCCTTAGTTACCTATGTCAGGTAACTGTGAATTGGAAGAAAACTTTTCTTCTGGCTCAACTGCTGAGGAGTTGTCATTTTCTGACGCTTGTCAGCAGGATGAAAGACCTTTCATTGGAACAAAAAGAAATTTGAGTCCACACAGAGATATTATGAGTTATAACAGGTGGATGCCCTTCAGTCTGCAGCTATAGAAAATGCCTTTCAGCCAGTTCTTCACCAGACAGTCCGCGACCAGCCCCAGAGAAGCCTTAACAGATTTGTAATTCACAAACACCAGCAGAGGTGTGTAGCAGACAGAAGTCAACACCAAAACACAACAGATCTGTTAAGTTAAATGGGAAAAAAAAAAGGTAAATCAGTACAATAAAATAAAAAAATAAAAAAAAAACATTTGGTGAGCACTTTTGTCCACTGATGTTTCTTGAGACTTTATCAGAACAGTTATATAAGCTGATAGATTATATAAAATGCCACAAACTCAAATTCCTGTTAGGAATTTAAGAGCAGAGCCTTCTGTGGTCTTTATCAAAACCTTTCTCTAAATACCTTTTGATAGCGATTCCTATTCCATCAGATAAGGATGTCAGAGGTTTTGATTGGTGTGGAAAGAAGGTATGTGCTTCCACTGTAGCATTTAGAACAGTATGCTGTCAAGCTAATATGTCTGATTTTTTTGCTGGCTTCATTAGACAGAAATGGAACCCTTGTTAGCTGACCTCCCTCAGACAGACGCTAAGACTTCCTTTTTTCAAATGTGTCACAAGTAGCCAAGCATTTACAAAAACGTTTTTAATACATAGGTGATGCACTGTTCATTTAATTTGCCACTAGCTCAGTAATGAGAAGGTCTGCTTGCCTGCACCCCCAAAAGATGTCCAGAAGATGTAAAGTTTGAACTGCTGAATAGCTCCTTGGGTAAGGAAAGCTGTCTTTGGTTTTTCCTCTGTGGGGTAATTAAAAGATTTGATGAGAGAAAAGCTAATGCAGGGGATTTATCAAATATTTCAAGCCTTAATGCATAAATATAATAGGAGCTTTCTAGCTATCTCATGTTCCTTTGATTGGAAGTAATCAATGGCATGCAGTCCAAACAAAAACAGCAAGGTGGCCATTTAGTTAACAGTGGCAGGGAAGTGAAAACAAAAAAAGAGGAGGCACCCTCCCAAGGTCAAGGACAAAGTATAGGTATGTTACCTTTGGATTCCAGGCCCTCTTCTGGTCATCACAGACAACACTACAGTCATATGATATATAAACAGTCTGGCAAGAACCTACTCCTCTTGCAAGCTAGCAGTGATAGTCTGGGAACAGGTGACTGGGATAAATCTTTCCCTTCAAGCTTACCTGCACAACCATCAGAGCAGAATGTATTGTGGGAGAAGCTGAGCAGGACAGTAACCGACCCCTTTGAATGGAGGTTACATCCCAGGGTATTCAAGAACTGATCCATCTATGGAGAACCCCTGAAATAAATCTGCTCACCTCCAGTTAAAACAGACAGCTGAAGAAGCTTTGTTCCAGGACTCCTTGCATAAAAGCCTGCAAAGACAGTTGCCTTTTCATTCTCATGGGCAAAAATGTTCATGTATGCCTTTTCTCTGATAACCAGTGTTCTAAAGATTCAGAGACACTCTCCAAATATAATTCTGGTAACCCCCTTTTGACTCTGACCATGGTAAAAATGGCCACTGGCAATTATCACACGCTTCCTCACAGAATGGAATTACACAAGACTGGACTCTCTTGATTCACCCCAACGTTCATCTTAGAATTTTAGAATAGAATTTTAATACTTTTGGCACATTTTCTTTGAGGATCTGCAGCAGGTATTAAGAGACTAAGAAATTTGCTACTAGGAAATCATACATGGCTGAGTGAAAAAGATTTTCTAGCTGCTGCCACAACAAAAAAAAATCATTTTAAGGCTCAGATTCTTTTGTTTCTTCAATACCTGTATAAGCTATCATCCTGTGGTCTTCTGCCATCAAGATTCGTATTTCGACCATAGCTGCTTGTCTGCCTGTGGAATCCCCCATTTGTTCTTTATCACAAGTCACATTTTCTTAAAGATGTACTATGTATCTGGGAAATCTCAATTTTGTTTGAGAAATTTACATTTGAACCAGCTCACAAGGCTGATTTGAAGTAATTATCTTGAAAAACTGTTACTTATTGCTATTACTTCTGTTAGAAGAGTATCCTTTTCATAAGGTAGGGTGACTTTAAGAACCAATCCTTTATTCCCAAGGTGGTTACAGAGTTTAGAGTCAGGCTATTCATCCCCCTGTTTTCTTTCTAGGAAAAAAGTTATAGAATTCTGCATACTTTGGATATCCACAGACAATCTGTGTACCATATTGATAAGAACCAAAGACCTTGAGGATGTGTAATTAATTGTCTTGTGAAGGCTGGAAAAAGGGGCAGCAGGTGTGAAAACGGTTTCCAAATGGCAGTCTCATGCAATTCAGTTTTGTTCTCATCATAACAAGACATTCAAGGGAAAGTCAGAACGCATAGGGCTGTGGCTTCTCCTGTGGCTGTTTGGAAAGTGGTGGACTCTGGAAGTATTCGAGAGACAGCAGTTTAGTCATTTTTACACACTTTTACTAAGCATTATAAAATTAACTTCTCCAAATCATTATATGTTATTAGGATTGTTCTCTAGATGCTCTTGGACTCTGGCTCTTCTTCCTGACTGTCTAAGTTTTAGTAATTTCACATATAGCTTAGGCAGCTGCAGTAGCGATCTATTGATAGTTTTGTAAGTAAACTTACCATAACATTGGATGTTCAAGTAGATCACTGTTTAAGTAGTGAAACCTTCCCTTCTCCCTCCACCCCAAATGTTTTTTTATTTATTATTTTATTTTACATTTGTTTACTGGGAAAGTCTGACTGGACATGTGTTCTTTTTCAGCGGAGGCCCGGGGAGAAAAGCTCCACATTGAAACATACAGAAGTACAATATAGGAGTAGAATATATAGGGCACAGAAGTTAAAATACTATCTAGATACATTTGAACAGGCAGTTATACATAGACTAGTTAAAGAATATTGTACTTTAGCGAATGCACAGTAATTCTTAACCTGATTGATAGAATCAGAAGATTAACAATAAGTAGAGAGACATTGCATCATTAAACCTTTCTGTATAAGAAAGTAGAGACCAGTATGACAATTGGACACATTTTGAACACAGTTTACTAAGAAATAATTGTCAAGGCTTAATATGCCATCGGCTCTACAATGTTATAGTACTATGGAGTGTTACTTTGCAGAGAAACATAGTCAACAGAATAGACCGATGGGATGGATTTGTCACTATGTGAAACAAAGTAGCAGCATAGGGAGAGGTTAGTCTGGTGTGTAGAGCAAGGACACCACCATTTATTGAATAAGTGGCTTTTTAGTATTGTTTTAAACTGGGCTATTTATGTAACCATTGTAATGTTTTCTGGTAGTGCATTCCACATTTTACCTATGTAATTTAAGAAGAGGAAATCTCCAGCTTGGTTGTTGGTTATATTGATTTTTGTGTGGTTTTGGACCTTAGGGTTCAGTTAGTGGCATATTGTTGAAGAAATACTTGTAGGGCAGGTGTTTTCTCAGATTCATAGAGTATTTTATAGGCCATGGTTAACTGGATATAGTGGAGGAGATCGGGGAGCTATAGCCAGTTGAGCTGCCTGAGTGCTGTACAATAGCGAGCTCTAGCTGGTAGGTTTGCAGCATATCTGGCAATTTTGTTATAACAAGATTCAAGTTTTGCTAGCTTAGATTTTTTTTTTTAGATTTGTGAGTATGGGAGCTGTGTACAGCAGTGTGGAGATTGTGAGATTTTTTGTTATGCCAGGGTGGGGCTTTCCTCATCCTCCTAGCATACCTTATTTCAGAAGGCTAGCCCCAGTTTTCCTGTGTCAGAAAAGCTTTAAGTTGTGTCACCCATACATCTGCCTTTATACCATCCCTCAAGCTCCTGTAATCATACAGACAATTTAAGAAGGTGTCGTAAAGCTTTGCAAGCTGCTAGGACCTATGATCTTTGGCAAGATGCATCACATATAACTCAGGCTACTGTAAAAGTGATCTATCCGAACATCTACTGTTACAGTAAGTTAACTTGCACAGCTGTACTACTTCAGTACATGGTTTGTACTTCATTGCATACTGACTTTGACACGCTTGTTTATTTTGATACGTTTAACTTGAATATATTTTGTAAGCTTTTAACACTGCATCCCCACATGGTTTTGGTTAAAATGTCTGTTAGTGTGTGTTAATATCAAGATGTTCTTCATGTTTCATTTTGCAGTCCTCACATTTGGGTTATCCCTGCCAGGGTAGTCCTCGGCCGGCCAAAATACCAGAGGCTTAGTATTTCTGCGTCGGTTACTGTCGCTTCAGGACTGACGTGAAGTCGTCTGTAGTGTAAAGTAAGGCAGCCGATGCCATTACATCAGTCTTTCTTGCTGTGGAGCCAGAAGCAGTTCGCAGAAGTGTCGGTCGGCCGCTACCTGAGTTTCGTCTTCCGAATTGAAGCTGAAGTTTTCTAAAGCTACGTACCCTGTTGGGGATCCTTTTTTCTTGCATTAACCCATGTCAGAAAAAGTTAACAATTGTCTCATCTGTGGAAAGCAAATACCACACCAAGACTTTCATTCTTACTGTGTCACTTCCTTAGGCCCAGACCATGACGTCTCCCGCTGTCATTTTTGCAGTTTGTTCAACGCCAGAACTATACATTGTCGGGCCCTTATTGTAGCTAGATATTTTCCCTTACAGTCCTCTAATTCCGATATGGCTTTGGTAAGCCATCTGACAGCAGATCTTCCAAAAAAGCATAAAGATAAAAACAGAGACAGACTGCACAGGTCCAAACCTACCGATGACGCTTCCGTTAAGCTAGTCATCGGTTCTCTGGTCCTCAGTGAGGCCCTTTCACAGCCCCTGATGCCTGCTTCTCTGGATTCGCAGGCCGCTACTGAGACCCTTTCGGAGTTCATTATGCCGCAAAACTCTTCTTCGACTAAGGATCCTGCGGATGTTCTTCGTGTTTCACTGTTGCAGTCATTACATTTGGGTAATCTGCTGGCAGGTTGCCCTCAGTCGGCCTGATTAACAATGTCTTGGGTCCTGCGTCAGTTTCTGCCCCTTCTTCCATGACGTCAGGTCATCAGGGGTGTAAAACATGCAGCCGACGTCATTACATCAGTCTTTCTTACCGTGCGGTGCCCGAAACAGAAGCAGTTCATAAGTGCCGGTCGGCAGACTCCTGAAATTTTCGTTTTCGAGTTTCAAAACTGAAGTCTTCAACTAAAATCTAAGTACCCCATTGGGGAAACTTTTTCTTGCTCCTTACCAATGTCAGTAAAAGTTAATAATTGTATTACTTGTGGGAAGCAAATACCTCATAAGGATTTTTATTTGTACTGCATTTTTTGCCTAGGCCCTGACCACAACGTGCCTTGCTGTCGGTTTTGTGATAAATTTAATCAACTCACTGTTAAACGTCGGTATATTTTTGCTTCTAAATATTTTGGCTCAAGATTTAATGATCCAGAAATGTCGTTGGTTAGCAACTACTGGAATACCTAAAAAATGCACAGAAAAAGACAGACCGTCGAGGTCCAAAACCGATGAAGCTTCTCCTAAGCCAGTCGCCGGTACTCAGTGAGGCGCTTTCGCTGCCCCTGATACCCGCTACTTTTGATTCACAGGCCTCTGCTGAGACCCATTCGGAGTCCGGTATGCCGCGAGATACTTTAAGTATTGAACCCGCAGATTTCTCTACCTTAGATGGGTCCGGAGTCGCTGAGCAGGCACCGGCTTCTGAGGGTGTTTTCAGGCCTAAAGATTTGTATATTAAACCAACGCCATCTTCCAAGTCAAGGCCAAAAACTACTTTTATGTCTAAAAAACTGACGAATGGACCACGTGTACAGGCCCCAGTGCCTAAAAAACAAATGATCAAAGTAGCTGAGGATTTAATTACCTTAATCAGGGGTACCCATCCCCCTCCTGCTAAGAGGCCTAGGCAAGGCACTGACAATGAATCTTCAGATCAAGTTTCTATTTCTTCTGTCTCCTCTTCTGATCAGGAATGATCTATACCCACTTATGAGGACTCTGATGCAGAAGACTCCATCCCTTTTGCTTCTCCTCCTGAGGATTTTTCTTTAGGAGAAACTTTGCATACCTTAAGGGAACACTTTCACTGGGAAAGTCAGGATTTCTCAGAATCTAAAAAGAGACTTTGGGATTTTCTTCTCCTTCCTCAGCCTTTGGCTATACCTCCTGTTCTAGACATTGTTGATGATGTTTTATCAGAATCCAGTATGACTCCTGATTCCCTGCCTCCGGCTCCTAGTAAGCCAGACAGATACTACAGGGTTCCTGACTCCCACAGATTCCATTTTAAAAACCCTTCTGTTGACCCTGAAACCATTTCTCAAGGTCCCGAGGGTGTTAAGGCCTCTTCTGCTAAAAATCCTACCCCTTCTGATAGAGATTGAAGGGTGCTGAATAGATGGGGGTAAGAAGGTTTACACGTCTGCAACCTTGGCAATCAGGGCTTTAAACTGTCAATTTCATATGCTTAAATATCAACAGCATGTCATGGGTTTGTTTAAACAGAAAATGATGTTGATTTCTGACTGTGTGGAAAATAAAGAGCTGCAGGACTTATTGCATTCAGCTGAACAAGTTGGAAAACATACTTTGCAATGTGGTTTTGATTCCTTGGAAGCCTCTTGCAGGGCTACTGTAACTGGATCTTTGATAAGAAGGCATGCTTGGCTCAAGGAGCAAAGTCTGCCTGACCATGTTAAGGCAAAATTGTTGGATGCACCTTTACAACAGGATAGATTATTTGTCATAAGGCTGAAGAAGTTTTGAAAAAGATGGAAGATAAAGCTAAATCTATGCGAACTGTGAAAGATTTTCTACAAGTGCAGCCACCCAGGTTTTGCAGGCACTGGCCTACTAAGAACTGGTCCTTTCCAGTACCCACTACAGCCACTCAGGTCAAACCCAGGCATTCCAAAGGCTCCAGGTTTTAGTCGCAAGGGACTTTTAGAACAAAGCAATGGGGTGCCTCCACCTCCAAATCTGGAAGCAGCAAGGCACCTTCATATGGTAAACAGTCTCAATGACTTTCCACTGCAATCACCAAGCACTTATCTTTTAGCCACCTCTTTGGGGGGAAAACTGGCACTTCATGCACAAAACTGGCATCTGATTACCCAGGACAAATGGGTTTTAAATATAGTATCCCAGGGATACAGATTTCATTTCCACATGTTGCCAACGCCAAACAGATGGCCAGATCTGCCTCCAAATCAGTGGGCAGAGGCCCAGAAACAAGTTGTCTCTCATGAATATGGGGGCTCTTCAACCAGTACCAGAAAAGGGGCAATGTTTTTATTTAAGGCTTTTCCTGGTACCCAAAAAAGACAAAACATGGCGTCCAATTCTGGACTTATCCGCACTAAATACATTTCTGGACATTCCAAAATTCAAGATGCTGACTCTTCAACAGTTACTGCCTATGCTAGGCAAAGATGCCTGGATGGTAACTCTAGACTTGAGGCATACCTGCATATCCCAAACAGGGAATCTTGCAGAAGATATCTCCGCTTCAAAGCAGGCTATTTGCATTGCCAGTCCTCTGCACTGCCCTTTGGCTTATCTACTGTGCCCAGGGTCTTCACAAAGTGCCTGGCACCAGTAATTGCTTTTTGCAGGCAAAGAAATATTCAAATTTATCCATACCTGGATGATTGTCTAATTCAGGCAGAAAACAAGGATGCTCTTCTAAAACATCTGGTGTTTGTAAAAAGGCTTCTAACTTGTCTAGGGTATACCATAAACGAAAAGAAATCACAACGGATACCCTCTCAAATAATTACATTCCTGGGTGCAAGCTTGAATGCAACTGCCCAGATGACTTACCTTACGCCAGAAAAACAAATTCAATTGATGACTTACTGCAAACAGGTGGCCACAAAAACCCAGCTATCTGCAAGACAAATTCTGCAGGCCTTCGGGTTCATGGCATCCTGCATTCTTCTAATTCCGTATGCAAGACTGCATATGAGGAAACTTCAGTGGTACCTAAAAAGCTTTTGGAGTCAACATTGTCACAGTCTGGAATCAATGATTCCTTGCCTGCAACTAGAGTTCCTATGATGGGCAGAGGCCTACCACCAAAACAAGGGACGGTCATTCATTCCACCCCCTGCCACCCAAACCCTGACTACAGATGCATCAGACTATGCTTGGGGGGGGGGCACCTCTGGCAGGGAGATACATTCAGTCCAATGGAGCCCAAATCAAATGCACCTACATATCAATCATAAAGAGATGCTAGCTGTACAGAATACTCTGACAGCCTTCAAGGATTATCTTCATCCAGATAGATGGACAACACCACAGTCATGTGGTACATAAGCAGGGGGGTACACATTCCTACCCCCTTTGCAGACTAGCCATGGCATTCTGGAACACGGCCCTGACTTATCAAATACATCTACAGGCTCATTTCCTGCCAGGAAAGCAAAATACTCTGGCAGACAAACTAAGCAGAAATCTTATGGACCCACACGAATGGAAACTGGATCCACAAGTCTTCAGCATGTTGACACACAAATGGGGGAGCCCAGACATAGGTCTTTTTACCTCACCCCAAAACTATCAGTTGGACAAATTCTGCACAAGAATTCATCACAAAAAAGCTTGGAAAGTGGATGCTCTATCTTTTCAGCTGGAAAAAACTATCAGTCTATGCCTTTCCTCCTCTTCCTCTGCTCTCCAAGGTCTTACTAAAAGTCAGACAGGAAAAACCAAAAAGGATTCTGATTGCTCCAGACTGGCCTCACCAACACTGGTACCCACTCCTGCACAATATGTCGCACCTTCCTCCATGGTACCTGCCTCAGACACCTTACCCTACTGTCTCAGCAGAACTATCAAAATGTCCTTCAGGAATGCAACTGCAGTCATAACATATGGGTTGTCCTGCCTCAGGCAGCCCTCGGTCGGCCGAATTCCAAAGTCTGGGTCTGGCGTCGCCTCCTCTCCGACATCACAACGGCTGGAGTATAAAGGCATCGGCCGACGCCATCTTCTTCAGTCTTTCTTGCCACGCGGTGCCCGAAGCAGAAGCAGTTCGCAAGTGCTGGTCGGTCAGCTCCTGTGTTTTCAGTACCGAAGTCATCTAAAAGCTAAGTACCCCGTTGGGGAACATTTATTCTTGCCTCAGCCGATGTCGGAACAAATTGAGAAAGTTAATAATTGTTTGTCTTGTGGTAAACAAATACCTCATAAGGACTTCCATTCTCTCTGCCTTCCTTGCCTGGGCCCAGACAGCGCGTTCGCCTGTGCTTGCTTTAATAAGCGCACTCTCAGGCGCCGGGCAGAATTCGCCGAGGACTTTTTCGGTGAATCTTTTGCGTATATCATGCCGTCGGATCAACCGACAACCCAATCTGCTAAAACGCAGGACGGGACCGACATCCGCCCGGCCCACTACCGATGCTACTCCCAAACCCTCTGCTAGTGCTCCGGTCCCTTCGGAAGTGGTAACTCAACCGCTCCAGGCCGATGACACAGCGCTAAAACGACCTTCGGTCTCTGAGATATCTCCGGTGCCGGTTGTTTGTTTTCCTCCGGAAACCGAAGTTCTGGATCTACCCGACACCATTTCTGTGGACATGGTTACGCCTGCACGTGGGGCTGCTAGGCCTCCTGTATCTATGTCCATTAAGGCCTTTGCACGTGCTAAGGCCGCCAGTCATGCCAAGGCCCATCCTAAACCTACTGCCCAGGCCCCTTCTTTTGATAAGCAGATCATGTCTCTGGCTGCTGATCTTATTTCCCTTATCAGGGGGTCTCAGCCTCATCCGGACAGGGGTTCTCAGCCACCTGCAGAGAAAAGGCCTAGAACTGAGCAGGCAGACGACCTTTCCTCGGATGAAGCCTCTGGGGATTCTGAGCATTCTGATACCCAAGAAGAATCCTTCCAGGCCTACGAGGACTCTGATGCTGAGGAATCAATTCCCTCTGCCTCCCCTCCTGAGGATTTCTCTTTTGGTGAAGTCCTGCATTCCATGAGGGAACATTTTCAATGGCAGGGTCAGGAATTCTCTGACTCCAGGAAAAGGCTTCGTACCTTCCTCAAGCTTCCCCAGCACAGACCTTTGGCTATTCCACCTGTTATGGATGTTTTGGATGATGTTTTCTCTGACTCCAGTGCTAACCCTGATTCTCTTCCTCCGGCTCCTGTCAAGCCGGACAGATATTATAGGGTCCCTGACACTCACAAGCACCTTTTAAGGCCCACTCTGTGTATCTAAAAACTATTTCACAGGGCCCCAAGGGAGTGGCTACCTCCTCTGCCAAAAACCCACTACCAGCGGACAGAGAAGCTAGGTCCCTGGAGAGATGGGGTAAAAAAGTATATACCTCTACTACCCTAGCCATGAGGTCACTTAACTGCCTTTTTCACATGTTTCAGTACCAAGATTTTCTCCTGGATGATTTACAGAAAAAGTTAGCCTCTCCTGAGCCTATTGATAAAAAGGCATTGCAGGATCATATACATAACACTCAGCAGGTTAATAACCATTTTCTTCAGTCTGGTTATGATGCACTGGAAGCTTCATGTAGGGCAGCTATGACTGGGGCTGTGATACGTAGACATGCTTGGTTAAAGGATCAGTCTTTGCCTGACCATGTTAAAGTGAAGTTACTGGATGCACCTTTGGAAAAACAGCTTTTTGGTGCAAATGCACAAGATGTATTGAAATCCATAGAGGAAAAAGCAAAGTCAGTACAGACAGTCAAGGATTTCCTTCAGGTTCAGCCACCCAGGTTCAGTAGAAACTGGCCCTCCAAGAATTGGTCCTTCCCCAGCTCTGACAAGTTTCAAAGGGGAAAAAGCAGACGTGCCCGAGGTAGAGGGCAATACCGAGGATCTTACAGGGGCCGCCAATGGCAACCTCCAAATCAAAGAAGTGGCGCAGACAGTTCAGCTGCACCACAAGGATAATCACAATGACTTGACTTTCGCTCCGCCTACAAAGGATCAAAGAGAAGCACCTTTGGGCGGAAAATTATCCTTATTCTCAAAAAACTGGCATATTTTAACCAAGGACAACTGGATTCTGGATTTGATAGACAAAGGTTACAGATTCCACTTCCACACATTACCAATAAGACAAGGCATGCCAAACCTGCCACATCATCAAAGGGCAGAGGCACTCTCTCAAGTTTCCAAGCTGTTAAGTATAAAAGCAATAGAAAGGGTTCCTCCTCAGGAGCAAGGCCAGGGATTTTATTCAAGACTGTTCCTTGTTCCAAGAAAAGAAAACAAATGGAGACCCACACTGGACTTGTCATCTCTAAACACTTTTCTCATAGTGCCAAAGTTCAAAATGCTGACGCTGCAGCAACTCCTTCCCATGTTGGGCAAGGGGTCTTGGCTGGTCACTCTGGACCTCAAGGAGGCATACCTGCATGTCCCAATCAGACAAACCTGCAGAAGATACCTCAGATTTCTTGCAGGGACAGAGCATTATCAATTCTCAGCATTGCCATTTGGCTTATCTACAGCGCCCAGAGTGTTCACGAAATGCCTGGCATCAGTAGTGGCACACTGCAGATTACAGGGGATTCAGATATACCCCTACTTGGACGACTACCTCATACAAGCAGACAACAAACAAACCTTAAAAGAAAATTTGGACTATGTCATGCATCTACTGCAGGCCTTGGGATACACAGTCAACATACAGAAGTCAAAACTACTGCCATCCCAACAGATTATCTTCTTAGGAGCCAAGCTGGACACAGAAAACCAAATGGCCTACCTCACAGAGGAAAAACAGCAGCATTTACCAGAGTACTTCACAGGCCTAGCAAAACTCTCCCAGCTGACTGCAAGGAAAATCCTGCAGGCCCTGGGGTTCATGGCATCTTGCATCCTTCTGATTCCTTTGGCAAGACTTCATATGAGAAAGCTGCAATGGTATTTAAAAAACTTATGGTCTCAACACAGCCAAAGCCTAGAGGACATAATCCCACTTATTCCATGTCTGCAAAAAGAATTTTTATGGTGGGCTCAAGCCAGTCAGCTAAACAAGGGCATGTCTTTCAACAGACCTCAAGCAGGCCAAATGATTACAACAGACGCCTCAGACCATGGATGGGGGGGCGCACATGGAAGGCAGATGCATTCAAGGGCAATGGACGCCAAAGGAAAGACATCTGCACATAAACCAAAAGGAGATGTTGGCAGTGATGCATGCAATCGAGACTTTCGAAAAATCACTACAACAAGGACATTTGCTAATAAGGACAGACAACACCACTGTCATGTGGTACATAAACAAGCAGGGTGGCACTCATTCTTATCCCCTCTGCAGACTAACAAATCTACTCTGGGGAAAAATCCCTGAGCCTGAAGATACATTTACAATCCCAGTTTGTACCAGGCAAGGACAATGTACTGGCGGACAACTTGAGCAGAAATTTCATGGATCCACACGAATGGATGCTGCACCCTCACATTTTCTCTCAACTGACACAGACATGGGGAAGACCGGATGTAGATCTTTTTGCTTCCCACTTAAATCATCAGCTGGAAAAATTCTGCACAAGGACTCACCATCCTCTAGCCTGGAAAACGGATGCTCTCTCCTTCAGCTGGAATTCTCTAAAAATTTATGCATTCCCTCCGCTGCCCCTGCTGACCAAGGTGATACTGAAGATCAAAGCAGAACAACCAACAGGCATCTTGATAGCTCCAGACTGGCCAAGGCAACACTGGTACCCATTGCTATTGACCATAACTCGGACCAAACCATGGCCTCTGACCCTATGGCCCCTGCTCCTAACACAACACAATTACAGGACTGTACATCAAGACCTGAAAACATTACATCTGACAGCCTGGAGACTAGCATGACTTCTCCACCTAATTCTCTTTCAAAATCAGTTCAAGAAATCTTGCTGGAAGCACGCAGACCTTCCACCAGAAAAGCCTATTCAGCCAAGTGGAAGAGATTCAGCATCTGGAATGCCAACAGGGGTCAGGACACAGCATTACCAAGTGTACCTCAGATTTTAGAGTACTTGGCGGAACTGTTCCATACTGGACTCTCATACTCTTCAATAAAGATTCATGCCTCAGCAATCTCAGCAAAATATCACTGTGACACTCCAGTGTTTTCTCATCCTCTGCTAAGACAGTTTCTAAGAGGAATAAAGAATATCAAACCTCCCAGAAAACAGCCAGTACCTGCATGGGACCTCAATTATGTGTTGGAAAAATTAACTCTTCCTCCATTTGAGCCAGCAGCAACTTCAGAAATGCAATTTCTTTCATGGAAGACTGCCTTCTTATTGGCAGTCACATCTGCAAGAAGAGGTTCGGAGATACAGGCACTCATGGCAGTGCCTCCCTTCCTCATTTTTCATCAAGATAGAGTCTCACTAAGAACCAATCCTACATTTATGCCAAAGGTTATTTCCAGGGTGTCTCTAAATCAAGCTATTCACCTGCCTACATTCTTCCCCAATCCTCAAAATAAGGGGGAGAAACTACTGCATACTTTGGACATACACAGACAACTACGTTACTACTTGGACAGAACTAAGGCCACCAGAAAGTCTGACCAACTGTTTGTAGCCTATGCTGCTGGAGTGCAAGGAAAAGCAATCTCCAAACAAACAATTTCAAAATGGATTGGACATTGCATCAGATTCTGCTATTCATTCCATGGAAAAGGGTGTGCCAGCCAATATTAGGCCACATTCCACCAGAGCTATAGCCACTTCCACAGCTTTTCTAAGAGGAGTGGCAACAAAGGACATTTTAGAGGCTGCTACATGGAGCTCCGTGCATACATTTACCAAGCACTACAACCTGCCTTTATACTCCAGATCCCGAGCAGGCTTTGCTTTGGCAGTCCTGCAGGGGATTTTAGCTACACCATCCTTATCATAGTTCCAACCACCCCCAGCTTGGCTATGGTATTCAACCCATATGTTATGACTGCAGTTGCATTCTTGAAGGACATAGTACAGTTTTGTACCTACCATAAATGTAGATGTTCGATAGATATGCAACTGCAGTCGGATTTTCCCACCCTCCTACCCCTCTGTATCCTTCTATTTGAGTTCCTACCCCTTTTCCCATTAGCTGGGGGTATTTCCTATGGTGTATCTGTTTATTACTGTTGTGCATGTTTGGGATTATTTTTATCCTTTTACCAAATTTAGCCTTCCTAGGAGGGCACCTGGCATCTGGGGCAAGAAACACTGAAGAAGATGACGTCGGCCGATGCCTTTATACTCCAGCCTTTGTGACGTCGGAGAGGAGGCGACACCGGCCGACGCCGGACCCAGACTTTGGAATTCGGCCGACCGAGGGCTGCCTGAGGCAGGACAACCCATATGTTATGACTGCAGTTGCATATCTATCGGACATCTACATTTATGGTAGGTACAAAACTGTATTTTCTGCCCACTCAGCTCCAAACTTTGAATCTTGCAGTAGGGCTAATCGACTAATTTCACCAATTACATCTCGTAGCAAACCTGTGATGGATGTCATTTTAGAGGCTAGAAGGCCTAGTACTAGAAAACCTTATGCTGAGAAATGGAAAAGATTGTGTGCCTGGAACCAAGCACAAGGAATAAGCACAGCAATGCCCAATATTCCTCAAATTCTGCAATACTTAACTGAGATGTTTCACAAGGGCCTGTCCTTTTCTTCCATAAAAATCCATGCCTCTGCCATTTCAGCTCATTACAACACAGAGCCTCCCTTCTTTTCTCATCCTCTGCTAAAACAGTACCTCAGAAGGGCCAAAAATCTAAGACTTCCCAGGAGAGCACCATCTCCTGCATGGGACCTCAATTATGTTTTGAAAAACTCACTTTACCTCCTTTTGAGCCAGCTACTACTGCGGACCTAAAATTTATCTCTTGGAAAATGGCTTTTATTTTAGCAGTCACTTCAGTTAGAAGGATTTCAGAATTACAGGCTCTTATGGCAGTGGAGCCTTTCATTATTTTTTACCCGGACAGGGTGGCTCTCAGGACCAATCCATCCTTTATGCCTAAAGTGGTATGTAGTGTGGCCCTTAATCAGACCATTCATCCTGCCAGGTTCTCTTAACTCTCTGGCAGACCACTGACGTAGAAATCTTTTGGACCCACACGAATAGCAGCTAGACTAAAGAACCTTCACCCTAATAACTCAGAAATGGGGCACCCTGAAGGTCGACCTCTTTGCCTCCCACACCAACCATCAGCTCAGCAAGGTCTGCACCAGGCAGCATCACTGCATGGCTTGGAAAGTGGATGCCCTGTCCTTCCCCGGGTCAATCTATCGGTCTGTGCCTTTCCTCCACTACTTCTCATCCCCAGGGTACTGCTCAAAATAAAGGAGGAAAAATCGAGGACAAATCTTATTGCTCCAGACTGTCCTCACCAGCACTGGTTTCCACTGCTGCATAGCCTGTCACTACTGCCACCATGGCATCTCACTTAGACCCCAACCCTCCTGACCCAGAGGGAAGGAGAATTCATGCATCCCCAATTGCAGACCCTCAATTTGGCAGCTTGGCTTATTCCCTAACCACCGATCAATATGCCACCCTCTGTGAACAGGTTCTAGATGTTATACATGAGGCCAGACACCCTAGCACTAGAAGGTCTTTTGCTGACAAATGGAAAAGGTTCTGCACCTGGATACAGGTTAAGGGAGCCGATGCTGCACAGCCCTCCCTCCCTCCCGCCCTCTGTCTCATCCTGGATTACTTTTAGCTGATCTGCTACACAGTGGTCTGTCTCTTTCCTCTATTACAATTCATGCCCCTGCTATCTTTGCTCATTTCCCCACTGAGCAGCCCCTTTTCTCACATCCTCTGATCAAACAATTCCTAAGAGGGGCTAGCAACTTGACGCCATCCAGAAGAGTACCAACCCGAGCTTGGGACCTTAACTTTGTGTTGGAAAAGCTCACCCTGCCCGCCTTCAAACCAGCATCTTCATCCGAGCTAAAATTTCTCTCCTGGAAGACAGCTTTCCTTCTGGCCGTCACTTCAGCCAGAAGGGTCTCCAAGCTACAAGCACTCATGGCTGTGGAACCCTTCTCATCTTCCATGCTGACATGGTTTCCCTCAGAACCAACACATCCTTCATGTCCAAAGTGGTGTTCAGTGTGGCTCTCGACCAATCCATTAATTTGCCCACCTTTTTCCCTAACCCACAGAACAAGGGTGAAGGATCCTGCACTCTAGATGTGCACGACAGCTCGGATTAGACAGGACTAAATCCTTCAGAAAGTCTGATCAATTGCTGGTTAGCTTTGCTGCAGGGGCATATAGGGCAAAGCCATCTCCAAACAAACAATTTCCCAATGTATAGCACACTGCATCCATTTCTGCTACTAGCAACACGGAAAGCCTCCCCCCAAGGGGGTCAGGACTCGCTCCTCCAGAGCAACCTCCACCTCTGCAGCTTTCCTCAGAGGAGTCCCCACCAGGGACAATCCTGGAGGTTGCCACCTGGACATCTGTTCACACTTTTACCAAACATTACCACCTCCCTATCTTCTCCAAATCCTGGGCAGGGTTTGCCTCTGCAGTCTTTCAGGGTATCCTAGCCAGCCCCTAGTCTTTTTGACTGCCTCCATCCTTTTTCTCAGCTTTGGGAATCAACCCAAATGTGATGACTGCAACAGTGAAACACGAACATAGTACAGTTGTGTACACTTACCATAAATGTAGATGAGTGTATTCACCGTTGCAGTCCTGGTTTCCCTCCCTCCATCCCCCTCTTCTTTCTTCTCTATCCTTACATAGGACATTTTGGTATTTACTTTCTACTGGTGGGGTTCTTGCACCAGAACCTGGCTCCCACTTTGGGGGCTCCTTGCAGGTTAGGGCAAAAAAACTGATGTAATGGCGTTGGCTGCCTACTGTTGACCTGACGTCAGTCCTGAAGTGACAGCAACTGATGCAGAAATACTAAGTCTCTGGTATCCAGGCCAGCTGAGGGCTACCCTGGCAGGGATAACCCAAACGTGATGACTGCAACAGTGAATGCACTCTGACATCTACATTTATGGTAAGTGTACACAACTGTACTTTCCTTCTTTATTGTGTAATAAAAGTGCCCTTCTTTCCACCCAGATCTCCAGGTGAAAAAAAGAAAAAGAAGCGCACAGGATCACACAGCAGATCAAAGCCCAAGTCGCGGTCACAAACTCGCTCCCCTTCACCACAGCAGTATTCAAATAAGAATTCTGGGCACTCAGCAAGTATATCTCCTGTGGAGAGCAGGGAATCAAGCCAAGATCGCTCCAGGTATTTACAAAAATAGATTATATTATTTCATTGTAATCCCCCCCCCCTTTTTTTTCTCTTGGTGATCCTCCAGATGTTGCTGCTCAGGTGTCTGCATTTTGACTGGACTTAACTTTCCTGCAGCCTCTGAAGTCTAGGAAGGTAAGAAAATCAGACTGATGTTCAGTAGTTGCCTGTATCACATATGCCAGGCACACAGGGGCTTTCATGATCTTAGCCATGATGTTTTCTTTACTTTTTTAACCTCAGATGTTCTTGCTTGTTGATTTGTACCATTCTACAGAGAGACTGGCACTGCAGCCTTGTCCATAGCTTAATCATGCTAAGCACACAGTGTAACAAGATAGCTTCCCCATGTTGAGAGATATTGTTACTGGGCCCTGCAGGCATAATCTTTATTATGTTATCTTGGGAAAGCTGAGTACACAAAATAGATTATGTATGATGTCCTCCTGAAACAACACTAACACAGCACAGTTGCAGAGCATGTCAGAGTTTTATGTCCTTCCAGGTTCATCAGTATAACTGCTGTTTGTGATTTTATTTCCAAGAGATCCATGCTGTTTACTGCAGTGCTGTAATTATTTCAGCAGCAGAAAAAAATGACAGAGCACAGTTTAAGAATAGAATGAATATGAAACTTTAAAAGTGTTCATACTCTGAATGAGTAATATTTTGAGTTATGAAACCCTTACTCAGAGCATAGTTAAGCAAATCATTTCAATTTTACTCCTTCATTTACAGCACGTGGAACAGATCCCATATCATTGGTTAGCTGTTACGCAGGAAGCCCTGACACTATTTTTATTCCCCAATTTAATTTCTACTGATCTTTAGTCTGCCATTTGGACATTGAGGCACCTTTTCAACTAAAGTGTATTTCCACCTCATCTTGATTAATCTAGTGTACTGTAACTCCTATGAATGTTCAGTTTTTTTTTCTGTAGACTGCCTTCCTTCAACATATTGTGATGTTGCTTTAATTCATTTCCGAGTAGAAATTTCTGTCTGCCTCATATGAGACAGTGGAAGTATTTTCATCCCTTGTATCAGGGGCATTTTTCAGCCACAGCCTAGAGCAGTAAGGCAGGTAATGTTTTCAGGTCTCCCATTTGTAGTCTGCATCTGACTCATTTGTTCTGACATACTTTTATGTAGTTTCCTGAATTTTTTTAAATATCCATGCACTGCATCTTGTAATGTGTAACATTTAGTAAAGTTAACATTTTCTATAGATCTACCTTTACTAGAATTGGCAAGTTATCCGATTTAGTCATGTTTACACATTCTGTAGGGCCCACGTGTATGTTTCTATGTATATTTCAGTACTTGTGGTGTAAAGTAGGTTGCTCAATTCTTAAATAGACGGCCCTTTTATATACAATCAAACCTTTAAACTCCTGTTCTCTTGCCAATGCTGCCCTTCCCCATACACAAAAATCTGTGCCAGGCCACCATCTTCCTTAAGATCATTTAATGTGGGCACATCCTGTTATTCAGATTTCCACTTAACACAGCCCTTATGATAAAAGTAGTTTATAAAAACTGCTGAATAAAATCCAGTACGGAGTTTGAAACACAGCCAGTTTTTATTAAAATAAAAACAAATAGGTTAGCGCTTTCACAAGTAAAATCCCCGCTTCTTCAGACCTTAATACAGCATGTTGTATTAAGGGCAGTCTTTCACTCTAAGCCACATCTGATGAAGTGTGATGAAACTAAAACGGATTTTCAAACAGCGTTAATGGAGATGAAGTGCTTTTAGTGTGAATTTTTCTTTAATAAAACATTACATACTGGTTGCCTTCGTCCGTGGCTTTATTGGGTCGCTTTCAATGCACCTTTCGTGGTTTTATAAGTATAAAAGATACTATGTCGGAGTCATTGCTTGTTAGAACATTTGCTGGAATATGATTAAACACAGCCAGCTACTTGTCGCCCTTCTCATTCGAAGTGAACCTTGTTCAGTGGCACCATAGAAGGTGACCCTATCGTGGCCCTCACCAGGGTGAACTGCACTGACCAGTAAAGCTCCTGTTAAATAACTGCAGGCTTAACAGGAGTTGTGTGAAGCAGTGTCAATTAAAGCTAGCTTCTTTACCGCCTAGCAGGATATGGTTACAGACCCTTGTGATAATCCAGAGCAGTTCTAGATGTTTTTCAGTTAATGTTGCAGTCGTTACTTACAAGGAATCTCTGCCACTAGGTGAATTCAATATCCAGCCTGACTTCAGAGCTGAGGCCACTCCCCACCCCCCGCACCATGCTGATGTTGCTTTACCCTAGACATTTTCACATACCTGGTATACGGATGACATCTGCCTCTGTCATCTTTAGTTCATTCTTCCAGCATAAGTGTTCATTTCAAGAAAGTATGTCAGTCTGGCGTCGGTCCAGGCCTACAGCTTAAGACCATCAGGTTGTAAGTAACTCAGCAGATGTCCAGAACTGGACTTCAGTGCATAGAGGTGTAGGGTACGTTTACTATTACCAATTGTTAAGCTAAACTTGCAAGTTTGGCATCAGACGGTGCAGTCTCCTCCCAAAGGTTAAATGTATAATAAATATAGTCATTATATATTTAAATTATTTATTGTACGTTTCACTAAAGGATATTCCATTTTAACTTGACTGTGCACTACCTGCTATTTTCTGTTTGATTATTTTGTAGCACGTATTTTACAGTTTATTTTTTATCGAGTCAACTAAGTGCATAATGTAATTCAGGGAGTGAACATCACACCCTGCACACTACGAAGTTTCTTCTTGGTTTGTTTTGGACCCAGTATAGGTTACATATTGTTTTTTTTCCTGAGACTTCAAGGGCTACCACAGGTTTCTGTTTTTGAAGGTTAAATATATACCAACCTAGAAGAACTCCGGGGTAGACTACTTGGACATTGGCAGATTCACAACTTGATCTTCTTTTCTTCTTTTGGCTTTTCCCGGTTTGGGGTCGCCACAGTGGATCACCTGTCCGCTCATGGTTGGCAGTGGAGTTTTACAGTGTCGAGTTGCCAGCCCGGCGCCCAACCCTCCAAGAAGGCACACACATGCACACACTCGCACGTAGGGCCAATTTAGTGTGTCCAATCCACCTACAGCATGTCTTTGGGATGTGGGAGGAAACCCACCCGACCACAGGGAGGACATGCAGACTTGGCACAGAAGGCACCCCAGCCGAGGATCGAACCAGAGAACCTCTTGCTGTGAGGCGGCAACGTTAACCGCTGTACCACTGTGGCTGCCCTAGATTCACAACTTGATACTAGAACAAATACAGTAAATTCTCTGTTAACTGGAACTCAAGCAGCCAGAAAAAAAAACGTTTTAAAGTAGAGTTTTAAAAAGGAAGATAGGAATAAATTTCCTCTCTCCCCAACCTAAGAACAAGTCAAATCAAACAAATAGTGTAGGGTACAGTATTAGGCCTGTTTTTAATAACGCTCAGGCAACCAGAAACTACAGTTACCCGGCATCTACCAATCCCCATGAGTGTCGGTTAACGGAGTTTACTGTGTTGTTTCAGAGTTCCAAGCATTCTTGGGCAGTGAATGTTTTTTTCCCCCTAAACTGGACTAGTGCTTTTCTCTCTCATGCCCTTGCTTCCCAGAATAGTTCAAAAACTGAGTGATAAGAGGTCAGAAATTATTCTAATTGCCCCATTCTGACCCAGACATCACTAGTTTCTCCCACCCTTTTAGGATATTAAGTGAAACACTTCTGCTGCTTCAACATATGAGCATTCTGACTCATTGCAGAGGCCCCTAATACTTCCCCAAACTATCAATGCTCAGATTAGCTGCATGAAATATATGGTCTTACTATCCCCAAGCCTCCTTTTCATGTTAAAAAATCATTGAGTTAAGCTAGAAGGCTAAGCACTGCTTGGCTAAAGAGAAAAGATTCTGCCTCTGGATTCAAAGGTGGAGCCTTCACCCTAATCAAGTGGATATGCCTGTGATTCTCCAGTTTGTGTGTGAGCTGTTCTCTTCGGATTTAACCTTTGATGTAGTGAAACAATCCTTGAAGTGTGTGCTCCACTTGATGCACACAAAAAGGCCTAGGGACATCCGTTTTAACTGATACGATCACATTTTGAACCGGCTATTATGGCACTTGTGACATTTCTTACCTGGGAAATACTGCTCCTGATAACTGCCAACCCATAATAGGAAGGTTTTTGAACCAAAAGCTGTCAAGTGCAGTGAACATTTCTGACAGTTCTATAGAGACGGTGACCCTGTGTAGTAGCCCCTTCATAAAAATCATTACAGAGATTGCTGTGAGCCAAGTCATTTGTTCATTCATTCCCAAATTAAACGGGACAAATCCGACTTCCTCTGGATGTGCATAGACAATTAAGATGCTGCCTAGGTAGAACTTAGCCTCTCAGAAAATTGTCAACTGCAAAAAGCAAGCAAAGATTGCCAGTAATGAAACAAAGTAGCTTACACATAAAGCAAAGCATTGCAGAAGGTCAGACTTGATTTTACCCAAGGTAATGCTACTTGTAACAGCATGGTCCTCTGGTCATAACTTCTCTAGGCATTACAGGCTTGATATGATCTCTTAAGGCTAGGACTGTATTTGCTTCTGGTCTCCTAAGGGGCATCTTCCAGTTTTAATCCAGGCACTGAGCCAGCCACCCACCTTTATTGCAAAAACTTAGTTTTCCTTCTAGGTTGACTGCAACAGTAACCAACAAAAAACATATTATAGTTTTGTAATGAGTTCGCTGTAGTTACAGCTGTTATGATTGTGGTTACTGTAGCAGTCGTGTTTCCCTTCCACCTTCTCCTCTGCTGTAGTACAGTGAAGAGGGGCCAAGTTTTGTGCCCATATACCACTACCTCCTGTATCTTGCTTCCCCGGTCTCCTTGTTATTATTCTTTAAGTATGGTTTATATTTTTTGCCATAGGCTGGCCCACCGCCGTGGGTAAGCCAAAAATCAGCAGACCATGACATGAGCATGATTCATCTTAGCAGACCAAGATATATACAGGGCTCTGCTCTGCTTTGGACCAAGAAAGAACAAAAAGGTGCTGCAGGCAAACACTACCTGTATATCAGGTACGTGGAAATATCTAATGTGGGATTGTTTCCAGATTTTGGGCTCTGTAGTTGGCAGAGATGCATATATGTTATGGCTGCAGCATTGACCCCACTCCAGTATCTACAGTTAAGTCCAGTCGTATAGGCAACTTACCTTTTCAAGACAACTTTTGATGATGGTGAGAGGCAATACTTGCAGTTGTATCATATGGCACATGTTTCCCGCCCTGTTTCTATGGATGTTAGGCTACACACGCTTGGTTACACTGGAAATATTTAATCCCAAGACCTTGGTGTACATTGAAACCACTGTTTTTTCACTTTGCTTGTGAAACATACTCAGAAAGCTTAAACTGCCCTACATGGGTTCCATATGTAATGCATAATACTGGGTAAAACATTCTTGTGCATTTATGTCCTCCTAGTCACTGGTCTTGATCTTTGCCCACTTCTTTAGTAGTAATGTTACACTTCAGATCTGTTAGCCAGATTCTTATAGCCTCAGGGGGGGGGAGAGCACTGTTTGCTTGATGTCCTTCAAGGATGCATCTGCAGTCATCACATATGGGTTGTCCTGCCTCAGGCAGCCCTTCGGTCGGCCGGATTCCAAAGTCTGGGTCCGGCGCCGGCTGATGTTGCACTTTCCCCGACGTCAGAGCGCCTGGGGTATAAAAGCATCAGCCGACGCCATCTTCCTCGGTCTTTCTTGCCGCGTGGTGCCCGAAGCAGAAGCAGTTCGCAAGTGCCAGTCGGCCAGCTCCTGTAATTCAGCTACCGAAGACTTCAAAAAGCTAAGTACCCCGTTGGGGACTCTTTCTTGCCTCAGCCGATGTCAGATAAAGTTAAGAATTGTTTAACTTGTGGGAAACAAATACCTCATAAGGATTTCCACTCTTACTGCCTCCCCTGCCTAGGCCCAGACCACGACGTCTCGGCCTGTTCAGCCTGTGCTTCCTTCAACCGACGCACTCTTAGACGTCGGGCGGAGTTTGCAGAGGAATTTTTTTGGGGCTAGTTTTGCGTATAAGATGCCGTCGGAGACTCCGACTCCACATTTAATTAAGAAACGGAAGGACAAGGACCGACACATGCGGGCCGCGGTTTTGGCTGAAACCACGGCCAGGCCTACCGCGAGTGTCTCGGTCTCGGCTGAAACAGAGTCCTTGGTACTTCCGATTACCGTAACCGCTCAACCGACTACCTCAGCCCCGGAGGCCCTGGCTGAGTCGGTTATTGAATTTCCATCAGAAACTGGTGTCCTGGAACCTTCCGACACCATCCCTTTAGACAAATCTACACCAGCACGTGGTGCAGCCAGGCCGCCTGCATCCATGTCCATTAAGGCATTCTCCAGGGCTAAAGCTGCTAAACTCTCAAAAGCTTTGACTCCTAAGGTTATCCCTCAGGGACCCTCTTCTGGTTCACAGATTCTAAGCTTAGCAGAGGATCTTATCTCCTTAATTAGGGGCTCTCAACCTCATCCGGACAGAGGTTCTCAACCCCCTCCAGACAAAAGGCCCAGGGTTGAGCTCTCTGATTCCCATTCCTCAGATGAGGCCTCGGATGGCTCTATTCTCTCGGACCACCGGGAGGAGGCTTTTTCGGCCTACGAGTATTCTGATGCAGAAGAATCTATTCCCTCGGCCTCCCCTCCTGAAGAGTTTTCCTTTGGGGAGACACTACACACTATGAGAGAGCATTTCCAATGGCAGGGCCAGGAATTCTCTGATTCCAGGAAAAGATTAAGGACCTTTTTACATTTGCCTCAGCATAGGCCTTTAGCTATTCCTCCTGTTTTGAATGTCATTGAGGATGTGTATTCTGATTCTAGCACAACCCCTGATTCTCTCCCTCCGGCTCCTGCCAAACCCGATAGGTATTACAGGGTCCCGGACTCTCATCTTTACCTTTACAAGGCCCATTCTGCTGATCCAGAGACTATTTCCCAGGGCCCTAAAGGGGTTGCAGCTACCACTGCTAAAAATCCTCTCCCCTCTGAAAGGGAGTCCAGAGCTTTAGAGAGATGGGGTAAAAAAGTGTATACTTCTGCTACTCTTTCTATGAGGGCATTGAATTGTCAATTTCATATGATACAGTACCAAGAGTATTTGTTAGATGAATTGCATAAAAGACTGTCTTCACCTGACCCCTTAGACCGCAAATCACTTCAGGATCTGGTACATAATTCACAACAGGTTAGCAACCATTTCTTGCAATGTGGTTATGATGCATTGGAAGCTTCATGTAGGTCAGCTATGACTGGCGCAGTTATACGTAGGCATGCTTGGCTGAAGGAACAATCTCTGCCAGACCATGTTAAAGCAAAGCTCCTGGATGCTCCATTGGAAAAGCAAAAGTTATTTGGCTCCACGGCTCAGGAGATCCTAAAGAAATTTAAAGAAAAGGCAAAATCTGTACAAACAGTCAAAGATTTTCTCCAAGTACAACCACCAAGATTCAGCAGGAATTGGCCTTCCAAGAATTGGTCCTTTCCAGACACAGAGAGGTTTCAGAGAGGCAAGAACAGGTGTGCCAGAGGTAGAGGGCATGCTAGAGGCTCCTACAGAGGACGTCAATGGCAATCTCCCAACCAGAGAGGTAATGCAGGACCTTCAACTGCTGCACAAGGACAGGCTCAATGACTTTACTTTGACACCGCCAACCAGGGCTCAATTGGAAGCACCTTTGGGCAGAAAGCTATCTTTATTCTCAGAAAATTGGCACAGTATTACAAGGGACAAATTGACACTACAAATAATAGACAAAGGATACAGGCTCCATTTCCACACATTACCAATAAGAAAAGGCATGCCAGACCTGCCATCGAATCAAAGGGCAGAGGCTTTGAAACAAATCTCCAGCTTAAGGCAAATGAAAGCTATAGAAGAGGTTCCTCTCTCAGAACAAGGCCAGGGATTTTATTCCAGACTTCCTTGTTCCAAGAAAAGAAAAGCAATGGAGGCCTATTCTCGACTTGTCCGCACTGAATACTTATCTCATTGTGCCAAAGTTCAAAATGCTGACTCTACAGCAGCTCCTTCCCATGCTGGGCAAGGGGTCTTGGCTGGTAACTCTAGACCTCAAGGAGGCATACCTGCATGTCCCTATCAGACAAAGTTGCAGAAGACACCTCAGATTTCTTGCAGGGTCAGAGCATTATCAATTCTCAGCATTGCCCTTTGGCTTATCTACTGCACCCAGAGTAATCACGAAATGCCTGGCATCAGTAATTGCACATTGCAGACTTCAGGGGATTCAAATATACCCATATCTGGACGACTGCCTTATACAAGCGGACAGCCAACAAACTTTGGTGAAACATTTGAATTATGCCATCCTCCTACTTCAGGCCTTGGGATATACAGTCAACTTTCACAAATCAAGACTTGTTTCATCCCAAAGAATAACCTTTCTGGGTGCAACTCTAGATACAACCACCCAAATAGCCTTACTCACAGAAGAAAAACAAAGTCAACTACCAGATTACTTCAACAATCTGACAAGACAAACCCAGCTGACTGCAAGGAAAATCCTGCAGGCCCTGGGTTACATGGCTTCTTGCATCCTTCTGATTCCGCAAGCAAGACTACATATGAGGAAACTACAATGGTACCTAAGGAGTTTATGGACTCAGCACAGTCACAGCCTGGAAACTTTGATACCACTCATTCCATGCCTTCAAAAGGAATTTCAGTGGTGGGCCCAAGCAAGCCAGTCAAACAGGGGTCTGCCTTTCAACAAACCAATAGCCAGACAAACCATTACAACAGACGCTTCAGACCACGGATGGGGAGCGCATATGGAGGGCAGGTGCATTCAGGGTCTATGGTCACAAATAGAGATACGCATGCACATAAACCAAAAGGAAATGCTGGCAGTGATGCATGCAGTCGAAGCCTTCAAACCTTTTCTGCATCAAGGCCATCTGCTAATAAGAACAGACAACACCACGGTTATGTGGTACATAAACAAGCAAGGAGGCACCCATTCCTATCCTCTTTGTAGGCTGGCAATGAATCTATGGGAACTTTCCTTAAAACTCAATATACAGCTTCAACCCCAGTTTGTGCCAGGGAAAGACAATGTACTGGCGGACAGCTTAAGCAGAAATATCATGGATGCACATGAATGGATGCTGCACCCAGACATCTTTCTACAGATAACACAATCATGGGGAAGGCCGGACATAGATCTTTTTGCCTCCCCCCACAATCACCAACTGAAGAAATTCTGCTCAAGGACATACCACCCACAAGCATGGAAAGTGGACGCCCTCTCTTTCAGCTGGAGAACTCTAACAGTGTATGCATTTCCACCTATCCCATTAATGACCAAGGTTTTACTGAAGATCAGGACAGAGCAGCCAAAAGTGATTCTGATGGCTCCGGACTGGCCAAGACAGCACTGGTACCCACTGTTAAAGAGCATGTCACGCACGAAACCATGGCCTCTTCCTTTATGGCCACTTCTACTGACACAGCACAATTACAAAACTCTGCATTCCAATCTGAAAACTTTGCAGCTAGCAGCCTGGAAAATACCTCGACTCCTCCTCAGGATAAGCTATCCCAGAGGGTGAAAGATATTATTATGGAAGCTCGACGGCCTTCCACAAGAAAGGGCATATTCAGCAAAATGAAAAAGATTTCACATTTGGAATACCACAAAGGGTCAGGATGCGACAGTGATGAACATGGCACATATTCTGGAATACTTGGCAGAAATGCTCCACACTGGTCTGTCTTACTCTTCCATTAAAATTCATGCTTCAGCAATTTCAGCAGAGTACAATACTGATCCACCTGTCTTCTCTCATCCTCTCCTAAGACAGTTTCTAAGAGGAATCAAAAACATCAAGCCTCCAAGGAAACCACCTCTACCTACTTGGGACCTTAACTTCGTGTTGGAAAAACTAACTCTGCCTCCCTTTGAACCAGCAGCATCTGCAGAGCTACAGTTCCTGTCTTGGAAGACTGCCTTCCTTCTGGCCATAACCTCAGCAAGAAGAGTATCTGAGTTACAGGCCCTTATGGCAGTACAGCCATTTCTTATTTTTCATCAGGACAGAGTTTCATTGAGAAACAATCCTACATTTATGCCAAAGGTGGTATCCAGGGTTTCATTAAACCAAGCTATTCACTTGCCTACCTTCTTCCCAAATCCACAAAACAAAGGGGAGAAACTTCTGCACACCCTGGACATACACATACAGCTGCGCTACTACTTGGACAGAACTAAAAGTTGCAGAAAAACTGACCAGCTGTTAGTAGCATATGCTACTGGTAAACAAGGAAAAGCAATTTCCAAACAGACAATTTCAAAATGGATAGGGAATTGCATTCGTTTTTGTTACTCCTTTCATGGAAAAACTGTGCCAGCTAACATTAGACCTCATTCCACGAGAGCCACAGCCACCTCCACAGCTTTCTTAAGAGGGGTGGCTACCAAGGATATTTTAGAAGCTGCTACATGGAGCTCTGTGCATACATTTGCCAAGCATTACAATTTACCTTTATATTCCAGATCCAGAGCAGGCTTTGCTATGGCGGTCCTGCAGGGGATTTTAGCTACACCATCCTTTACATAGTTCCTCCACCCCCAATTGGCTATGGTATTCTACCCATATGTGATGACTGCAGATGCATCCTTGAAGGACATAGTACAGTTTTGTACCTACCATAAATGTAGATGTCCGATAGGTATGCATCTGCAGTCAGGTTTACCCTCCCTCCTTCCCCTCTGTGCTGTTTCTTGGGTAGTTACCCCTCTTATAGCTAGCTGGGGGGATCTGTTATGGTGTATTTGTTTTTATATTACTGTGCATGTTTGGATTTTTTAAATGCATTTTTCCAAATTTAGCCTTCATTAGAGGGCACCTGGCATCTGGGGCAAGAAAAACTGAGGAAGATGGCGTCGGCTGATGCTTTTATACCCCTGGCGCTCTGACGTCGGGGAAAGTGCGACATCAGCCGACGCCGGACCCAGACTTTGGAATCCGGACGACCGAAGGGCTGCCTGAGGCAGGACAACCCATATGTGATGACTGCAGATGCATACCTATCGGACATCTACATTTATGGTAGGTACAAAACTGTACTTTACTGCTATCGTAAGGTTTCCTGAGGTTTCAGAAGTATTAATTTAACTTTCACTTAAGTGCTTATTTTTGCAGCTGACAGTATCTTTTGATTTTGTCTTGTGTTCTCTGAAGTTTTTCTGTTTAAGCTTCAGAAGTAATTTTAAACTGTTCTGATAAAATGCTTAACCTGTAGATAGTCTCATCATGCATTTTATTTAAAGCATACACAGTACCCAGAAGCCATTTCCCCTGGTCAGATTGACACTGATGGCAGAGAGAGTTATGACTGAATAAAATGCTCATCCCTCTTTTAATGCTGAAGGAAGCCACTTTAGTACTGACCATGATGCACATTATCCCCCCCTCTCCCCAGTACTCGTGTTTGTGTTGAAGAGTGGTTAGTTCTCTCTCACTGCAACACTCCTCTTCCTGTGCAGCTTTGTGTTCTGGCGGCTTTCTCTTTGTTCCTTGTAGCTTTTTCATTTTCTTGGATGCTTCAAGGCTTCTCGTTTCTTTCTTTTTTCTCACACTGTTTTCTGCGGTCATATGTAGGTGAACTGAATTACTTTACTGCATGCTCTTCACTCATAGCTGCTGCCCAGTTTCAGTGTGCTGTCAGCTAAGTCTTAGCTGCCTCTAAGAGCACAGTTTCTGGAGTCTGAACTGTTTTGCATTCACTTCACAATATCCACACCACTGCAGGCAATTTTGATATGGTAGTGTTATGTGGTCTGTCTGTTTCACCACACAAGTGATCGTTGTTTGACCTTGAATACACTTAAGTGCACAAACCTGTCACACATGTAGTTCAGATATGGTAATGGGTTATTTTTCCTGAAGGAACATTTGAAGGAGCATTAAACTTTAATGTTCATACATTTGCAGTGCTTAGAGAAACTCATTTTACTGTTAAACAGCTCTTCTGCATTTTACTGGTGGCAGCAATCAGTTTTATTTACAAGGTTATTTTTAATGAGGAGCAATTATGTTTTTCTCTGCATAATAATACTGCTTTCCTTATATTTTACTGAAAGATAGTCACAGACTTCCCTCAGTCCGTCTCATTTCTTCACTGCAGCCTATTATATTTGCTTTTGCATAGTACCATTTCTCTCCTGAAAGAAATTAGATCTGCTTTATCATTGCACTGCTTCTCTGCAGCATTATTTATATGAAAAGTAATGTTAGGCATAGTTGTGTAAGGTCCATCATGTTTTAGACTATAGGATACATACAGGTGTAAAGGAATGCTTGGATATGGGCACTGTTACATATAACTAGTAAAGAAACATAGTTCCTTTATTACTGAAATCTGAGCAGTAGGCTCTGCTGTAGTACATAGCTTGATCGTTCAGACTAAAGATGTCAAAACAATCTTTAGGAAAACAGGAAATCTACAAATGTGCTGACATTGCATACTCTAAAAGATGCATGCCATAGATTTAGATGTGTGGGACGAAAATCCTGAAACAGATGCTTATGGGGATGACCAAATGTATTTGCTCAGGTGAGACAAAGTATTTTAACCATTTAAATGCAGGAGAGTTTTCAAAACATAATAGTAGATATAATTAAAATGGAAAAACAGGATATGGAAGATGGAAATGGGTTAATAGTACTTTAATGCCCTGAGTGCAAGAAGATGAAATTACACTACCTTGACACACTGAGTACATCAGTTAACTGTTGGTAAGCATGTGATCTGTTCTTCATGCTCTAAATGGAAGATTGACATATTGATTTACTTGTACTGTGCTCTAAGAACTAGTAACTTGCTAAAACATTTTAATGTTTAGTGTTTCTGTATAATTTAAATGTATTCCATTCAGTTCATAGCCTTTTTGACTTTTACCAGGAGAAATATTTAAAGTATTGTGTTGCAAGTATGTGAATTGCTTGTCACTCCATTTGAGGAGCTGCACATTTTGCAGGTGTGTCTGATTGTCTTTATACTTGGTAACCACAACTTAAGCCAAGACGTCAGGCATTTGTTAATGGAGAGTGAACATGACAGAAGTTTTTTTCTTTAAGCTGTCAGGGTCCTAAGGTGCAGTCTGCCTTATTACTTCATTTTGAATTGATGCCTTTTGCTTTGTTGCTGTTTTACTCCTGTTCATGGCCCTTGGAGTAGGTTATGATATTTAGAATTTAAACTTCTACTTACAAGTTTAAATTGATGTCCGGAAGACCGTTTTTACTGCAGGATGGCTTGTTCTGTTTTGTTTAGATTTGTGGTGCTGCTGTTTATCATGAAGGTTTAAGAGAAACTTTGGTGCTGTACTTTGAGAAGTCTCTTGAAGTGGACTGTAAACCATGGGATCTGCTGCTGCTGCTTTGCACCAAGTTAAAAAAAAAGTCACTGTCCATCTTCAGTGGAGACCTGCCCCTTTGGTTTCCCATGTGTCTGACTTAAGGGTCATGCTTCTTAAGATAGTTCATAGTATTTGATCACACTTTTGCAAGCATTCTAGGAGGTATATTCGGTGCAGAAAGAGGAGTTGAAACCTAATCCTTCCACAGGTGTAGAGTGACTATGTCACCATGTTTTAAAGCAGGATCATTGTCAGCTTTGCCCATACTGTCTAGGATGTTTCTACAGTGTCCCTAAGAACTATCATTGCCAGGGGTTTAACATTGCTGTTGCCGGTAGTTAAAGCTCATGACCCGGTCTTTCTCCTTGCCGAAACTGAAGTATAATTGGGGAGGATACATCACTCCAGTAAGTTTTAGAGGGATGCAGATTCAAGGAAAGTGTGAATAGGGTAGAAAATTAAGTGAATGTCAGAGAAGTTTTCCAGACCTGTGTTTTATAATTGTATCTGTCATTTTCCATCCATCATCGTTCTGTGAAAAGGGTGACCATTGTATGTCTTTTTTTTTCTTCTTACTTGTCTCATCTTTTTGAGATGCAGCTGAGAGTAAGCTGTAGCCTGGGAGTGGAGCTCTGAGCAGGAAATGAGTTTTAAAACGCTGAAGAAACTAAAAGATGCTCCATCATACGTAGTTACAACACAACTGACTCATTGTTAATAAAATGTCAGTCAGAAGTGAGAGCTGCAGTGCTAAGATAATAGGTTATTTGGCTGAGGTACAGTCAGTACCATTTACAAATATACAGTGGATATGTTGAGTGGGAAAGTATGCTATTAGCGTTAGTGTACAGATTGAAGAATTCCTTGAATCTGTGCATGTTAAGTTGAGATGGAAACTGTCCACAAATTCTTATCAAGCACTTTCAGAAAGTCATGCAAGACCCTTCTGACCTTGGGGAGGTTATTTCTTTATGTGCAGAAGTATGATTTGAAAATGAAAAAACATACGAGAAAAACTTGCACAGAGCACCTATGTTGTGTAGAATGTTTTTGAAAGATGCGTGAATTGACAGAACAGCAGAAATGATTTGGGTAATACTACTATGTGACAAAGGAAGAAAAAAGTTCTACTAGAGATGTACTGATCCTGACTTGCAATTTGTTTTTTGTCTTTTTGGCTTTTCCCGGTTAGGGGTCGCCACAGCGGAACTCCGGTCCGCTAATGATTGGCAGTAGATTTTTATGGTGCCGAGTTGCCAGCCTGACGCCCAACCTTCAGCGAAGGCACGCCCATTCACGCATGTCTTTCGAACGCCACTCAACCGTGGGGAGGACATGCAGACTCCACACAGAAGACACTCCAGCCGAAAATCGAACAGGAGAACCTCTTGCTGTGAGGCAACAATGCTACTGCTGCACCACCGCGGCTGCTATGGTCTCTAAAAGATGTCCTGAGCAAAAAGTGTAAAGAAAAGGTACAAAAAAAGTTATTTTTCTTTCAATAAAGGAAATTGGAGTCTAGTATGTAATGCTTGAAGCTGATAAAATAACGTTCTTTATAAATATAATTACATGTGGAAATAAACCACAAGCAGTCATCCACATGCACAGCCAAGACCTATCCCAGCGCCCTGCACTGCTTATGCAAGTGCCCAGGCCGATGCCTTCTCTGTATGGGATGTATGTTTGTATCACAAATAAAGGAGGTACCAGTCTTGCTATTTTCAGTACTCTTGGACATTCTGCTCCCAATGTTGCCTGCATTCATAGGAATTTTTATGATAGGCAAACAGAGTGTGGAGAAATGAGGGGGGAGACCTTTCTCCCCAACTTGAACCCAGCCTGTTTGTACTCAGCAGTGACTTGTATTTAGCTGTGGGGGTACATATCCGATTATTCTGAGTTTGGGGAGGTTGGTTGTAAACACAAAAATGCACATTAATCGGAAGATGTTGATAGTGTTCTTAGCTTTCAAAACCTTGAAAGGACAGTTGTAGAAGTAAACTCACCGTAACAGTAGATGTTTGATCACTGCTCCAGTAGCCTTAATTATATTGGTTATATCTGCCAAGGATGCCAAGGATATAACAGCCAGCCAGCTTAAAAAACGTCAGACCACCTTCCATGTGCTGAGCTGACTAAAAGACAGCTTTGAGTGCAAAGTACTTCAGAGCTTTCATGCTGAGAGAGAAAGGCTAAGTCTTGAGAGGACTTTGCTAGGAAAAGCAAAAAGACATGCCCACTTTCTGGCATAAAAAAACACCAAAAAACAAGGTAGTTGGAAGGAGAAGTCAACTACTGAAACGGGCAAAATGACATGCCCACTTCCTGGCATAAAAAACACCAAACAACAAGGTAGTTGGAAAGAGAAGTCAACTACTGAAACGGTGATCATTTGCACATCTGCTGTTGTGGTAAGTTTACTTACTATGATGTTCTTCGTGTTTCACTGTTGCAGTCATCACACTTGGGTGATCTGCCTGCAGGTAGCCCTCAGTCGGCCCGAATACCAGAGACTTAGTATTTCTGCGTCGGTTGCTGTCGCTCCAGGACTGACGTCAGGTTGTCAGGGGAATAAAAACAGGCAGCCAGTGCCATTACATCAGTCTTTCTTGCCGAGGAGCCCGAAGCAGAAGCAGTTCACACGAGTGCCGGTCAGCCGCTACCTGAGTTTGCGTTTGCAAATTGAATCATTCTGAAGTCTTCTAAAGCAAAGTACCCCGTTGGGGATACTTTTTTCTAGCTCTAATCGATGTCAGAAAAAGTTAACAATTGTCTCGCCTGTGGAAAGCAAATACCACACCGAGATTTCCATTCTTACTGTGACACCTGATTAGTCCCAAACCACAACGTACCTTGTCGGTTTTGTGCTTTGTTCAATGCCCGAACCATTCGTCGTCGGGCCCTTATTGTCACTAAATGCTTTAGCTCTCAATCTCCGTATTCCGAAATGGCTTCAGTAAGCCATCCGACTGTCGATCTTCTGAAAAAATGTAAGGATAAAGACAGACTGCACAAGTCCAAAACTGCCGACGAAGCTTCGTCGTCGGGCCCTTATTGTCACTAAATGCTTTAGCTCTCAATCTCCGTATTCCGAAATGGCTTCAGTAAGCCATCCGACTGTCGATCTTCTGAAAAAATGTAAGGATAAAGACAGACTGCACAAGTCCAAAACTGCCGACGAAGCTTCCGTTAAGCTAGTCACCAGTTTGCTGTTACTCGGTGAGGTGCTTTTGCAGCCCCTGATGCCTGCTTCGATGGATTCACAGGCCGCTACCGAGACCCATTCGGTGTCCGGTATGCCAAGAGTCTCTTCTTTGACTACGGAACCGGCGGATGTCTCTACCTTGAATGGGTCCGGAGCCGCTGTGCAGGCACTGGCTTCCAAGGAAGTTCTTCGCACGACTGATATTGTACACAAGCGGACTTCTTTCGCGTCTGCAGTTCTGTCTAAAATTACCAAGTTTCTAAGGCCAAGAGTATGAGCTATGCCTAAAAAAACTGACGACCCTCAAGCACCTGCTTCCTTGCCACAACATCAAATGCTTAAAATGGCAGAAGTCCTGATTGATTAGGGGAAGCTAGCCTTCCCCTGCCAAGAGAAAGAGAGACCTGTCCCCAACAGCTTTAACAGACCAAGAGTCCGATGACTCTGAGGTTTCTGAATATAAACACATGCTTTTATCTGCTTATGAGGATTCAGATGCAGAGGAATCCATTCCCCTCTGCTTCACCTCCAGAGGATTTTTCTTTTGGTGAAACCCTACATACTTTAAGAGATCATTTCCACTGGGAATGCCAAGACTATCCTCAGTCCAAAAAGAGACTCAGAGAATTTTTAGATTTGCCACAACATAGACCTTTAGCAGTACCTTCAGTTCTGGATGTTATGGATGATGTCTTTATGGAATCCAGTCTAACTCCTGATACTTTACCCCCTGCTCCTAGGGAACCAGACATGTACTACAGAGTTCCTGACTCACAATTTTCTTTTCAGAAATCCTACTGCTGACCCAGAGGTCACCTCCCAGGAGCTTAAAGGTATAAAAGCAACTACAGCTAAGAATCCCACCCCTTCGGACAGGGATTCCAGAGCTATAAACAGATGGGGTAAAAAAGTATACACCTGTGCAACTCTCGCCATTAGGGCATTGAATTGCCAGTTTCACATGCTGAAGTACCAGCAACATATTATGGAACTTAAGCAAAAATTAGCTACCTTTAAATAAATTAAGAATTACAAGAGCGTATGTATTCTGCAAGCCAAGTTAGCAAGTATACTTTGCAATGTGGCCTTGACGCCTTAGAAGCCTCTTGGCAGGGCAGCAGTCACTGGTTCTGTACTGAGAAGGCATCCTTGGCTTAAGGAGCAGACCTTGCGAGACCATGTTAAATCAAAATTGCTAGACGCTCCTTTGAACAAGGACAATCTGTTTGGCACCAAAGCAGAAGAGGTTCTAAAAAAGATGGAAGAAAAAACTAAATCTATGCAGACAGATTTCTTGCAAGTGCAGCCTCCTAGATTCAGTAGGCATTGCCCCTCAAAGCATTGGTCCTTTCCAGCCCCCTCAAGGCTATCTCAAACTAGACCCAGGGGAAACAGACCCCCCCCTCCAGATTACAGTCTTAGGGTATGCAGAGATCTAAGCAATGGAGTGCCTCCTGTTCAAAAACAGGGAGTGCAAACCCCACCCCCTTACGGAAAGAATTCACAGTGACTTCTCAACTCCACTCCTCACCTCTGTCCAACTGCTCGTGCCCCCTGGAGGAAAACTTGCCCATCATGCAAAAAAATGGACCTCCATCACCAAAGACCGATGGGTCCTCAACATTGTATCCCAGGGGTACAAATTTTACTTCCACTCACTGCCAACCCCAAATGGGTTCCCAGACCTTCCTCCAAAGCAGTGGGCAGAGGCACAAAACCAATTTTAATCCCTGCTCTCCATAAGGGCAATTCAGTCTGTTGCTGCAGAACAGATAGGTCAAGGGTTCTATTCCAGACTTTTCCTGGTGCCCAGGAAAGAGGGCACTTGGTGCCCAATCCTAGATCTTTCCATTCTAAACACCTTCCTGGTGGTACCAAAATTCAAAATGCTTACCCTTCAGCAGCTTCTTCCTGTGCTGTCCAAGGATGCCTGGTTAGCCACCCTAGACCTAAAAGAAGCCTATCTGTACATCCCTATCAGGGACTCATGCAGGAAATACCTACATTTCAGGGTAGGATCTATGCATGATCAGTTCTCTGCACTTCCCTTTGTCTTATCCACTGCTCCCAGAGTATTCACAAAATGTCTGGCTCCAGCCATTGCCTATTGCAGACAGAGAAAAATTCAAATTTACCTTTCTCTGTCTCTTCCTGTGTGCTTAAGCATAACCCAGTATTCTTGGGTTCTTTGCATCATTCGTCAAGGGTATTTCATAGTTTAGAAACCCCCTCCCCCCATGTGCATTCCTCAACCACCTCAGGTCCAGGTGAGCTCTTTTCCAGGGGTGCTTCAGTGTTTGATTCAGGAAGCTATTCAGGAGGTTCCATCTGTTCAAAAGGTAAGATGTTTTATTCCAGAATGTTTTTGGCCCCCAGAAAAGAGGGCACCTGGAGACCCACTCTGGATTTTTCTCATCTGGATACTTTCCTGAAGGTTCCTTCCTTCCTTTTGAATGTTATCCCTTCAGACTTTGTTTCCTCTTCTTCTTCTTCTTCATGCTTTTGTGGATATTCTTCGTGTTTCACAGTTGCAGTCATTACATTTGGGTAATCTGCTGGAAAGTTGCCCTCAGTCGGCCTGATTAACAAAATCTTGGGTCCTGCGTCAGCTGCTGGCCCTTCTGCCATGACATCAGGTCGTCAGGGGGTATAAAACGTGCGGCCGATGCCATTACATCAGTCTTTCTTGCCGCGTGGTGCCCGAAGCAGAAGCAGTTTGCAAGTGCCGGTCGACCGACACCTGAAATTTTCGTTTTCGAGTTTCAGAACCGAAGTCCTCAACTAAAAGCTAAGTACCCCGTTGGGGAAACTTTTTCTTGCTCCTTACCGATGTCAGTAAAAGTTAATTGCATTACTTGTGGGAAGCAAATACCTCATAAGAATTTTCATTTGTACTGTATTTCTTGCCTAGGCCCTGATTATAACGTACCTTGTCGGTTTTGTGCTAGATTTAATCAACGCACTATAAAACGTTCGTACATTTTTGCTTCTAAATATTTTGGCTCATGATTTAACTATCCAGAAATTGTCGGTTAACAATCCGACTACCGGAATACCTAAAAAAACGCAAAGAAAAAGACAGACAGGCCGTCAAGGTCCAAAACCATCAATGACGCTTCTCCTAAGCCAGCCGCTAGTTCACCCGTACTCAGTGAGGCACTTTCGCAGCCACTGATGCCCGCTACTTTTAATTTGCAGGCCTCTACTGAGACCCATTCGGAGTCCGGTATGCCGCGAGATGCTTTAAGTATTGAACCCGCGGATGTCTCTACCTTAGATGGGTCCAGAACCGCTGTGCAGGCACCAGCTTCTGAGGGTGTTTTCAAGCCTACAGATTTGTATATTAAACCAACGCCATCTTCAAAACTAAGGCCAAAATCTACTTCTGTGTCTACAAAAAACAACGCTTGGTCCACGTGTGCAGGCCCCTATACCTGAAAAACAAATGATCAAAATGGCTGAAGATTTAATTACTGTGATCAGGGGTAGCCAACGCCCTCCTGCTAAGAGGCCTAGGCAAGACATTGATTATGAATCTTCTGATCAGGATTCTATTTCTTCTGATTCTTCTACTGAACAGGATTTATCTATACCTACTTATGAGGACTCTGACGCAGAAGATTCCATTCCTTCTGCTTCTCCCCCTGAGGATTTCTCTTTTGGAGAAACTTTACATACCTTAAGGGAACATTTCCACTGGGAAAGTCAGGATTTTTATGAATCTAAAAAGAAACTTGGGGATTTTCTTCTTCTTCCTCAGCATAGGCCTTTGGCTATACCTCCTGTTCTAGACATTGTTGATGTTTTTTCAGAATCTGGTATGACTCCTGATTCTCTGCCTCCGGCTGCTAGACAGATACTACAGGGTTCCTGACTCCCACAAATTCCTTTTCAAAAATCCTACTGCTGATCCTGAAACCATTTCTCAGGTCCCAACGGCATTAAGATATCTACTGCTAAAAATCCTACCCCTTCTGATAAGAGATTCCAGGGCGCTGGATAGATGGGGTGGTAAGAGGGTTTACATGTCTGCAACCTTGGCAATCAGGGCTTTAAACTGTCAATTTGATATGCTTAAATATCAACAGCATATCATGGGACTACTTAAACAGAAAATGATGTTAATCTGTGACTGTGTGGAAAATAAAGATTTGCAGGATTTATTGCATTCAAGTTGAACAAGTTGGAAAACGTACTTTGCAATGTGGTTTTGATTCCTTGGAGGCCTCTTGCAGGGCTGCTATAACAGGATCTGTGCTAAGAAGGCATCCTCTGCTCAGAGAGCAAACTCTGCCTGACCATGTTAAAGCAAAACTGTTGGATGCTCCTTTACAACAGGACCATCTTTTTGGTAATAAGGCTGAAGAAGTGTTTAAAAAGATGGAAGATAAACCTAAATCTATGCAAACTGTGAAAGATTTCTTACAAGTGCAACCTCCAAGATTTAGTAGACACTGGCCTACTAAGAACTGGTCCTTTCCAGTCCCCTCGAGAGCCGCTAAAGTCAAGACATTCCAAAGGCTCCAGGTTTCAGTCGCAAGGAACTTTTAGAACAAAGCAATGGGGTGCCTCCACCTCCAAATCTGGAAACAACAAGACACCTCCCTATGGTAAACAGTCTCAATGACTTCCCTCTACAAATCAGCAAGCACTTACCTTTTAGCCACCCCTCTTGGGGGGGGGTGGCACTTCATGCACGAAACTGGCAACTTATTACCCAGGACAAATGGGTTTTAAATATAATATAGAATACCAAAAGCTGCAGATAAATAGTAATTAAAACCACAATTCGTTGAGAAAAAACACCTTTATAGATGACGACAGACAGCAACGCTTTCAGGTAGAACCCTTTCTCAATACTATTACATAAAATAAAAATCAATTTGGTTTAAATACAAGTCAAGTATCGCATGACATGCAGTCCAAAAAATCATGTGACAATATACATAAAATAAAAAGCATATAGAATGCACAATAATGGAGGAAAACGAAATGGAGGTAACAGTACGCAGTCGAATAGTGCCAAAAAAACTCACCAACTAACCCTGAACTTGTTACATAAGCGCTTCCAGCTAGCTCAACCAGAGAAAATATCAGAGCGCTCAACTTCGATGAGCAGTTCACTAACAAGGCAAACCATGGTTCCGACTAAACGAAAGAATGATAGCCCTTTAGGACAGGGCAAAATGAGCCGAAAATAATAAAAGGTACTTTGAATTTGTCAACTTTTGTCTTGAAGGCTTCGCATTATTCTTTATTGCAAAAGGGACTTAGTTTTATTCCAATAGCTAGTGATGATCTTGTCACTGCATTAACTGATCTCAAGCAATTTGTCAGAAATGTTAATTTAAAGGTTTTATTTGGTAACTCCCTCTCTGTTCAGACTTGTAAAAGGCGTTGTACCTTTATACCTGCCAGTATACCTGTGCTAACTGCCTATCATGATTTGTGTGAAAAGGAGCTAAGATGTTTATATTCTGATTCTTTAAAAATGAAGCGCTTCAATTTAACATATGATGAACACATAGCACTAAAAATGTTACAGGCAAATAGTGATATAGTTATTAAACAAGCCGATAAAGGGGGTGTGGTGGTCCTTATGGATCGGATAAAATATTTACAATCCATGATTATTTTACTTGAGGAAGGTAATGCATTTAAATGTATTACATCTGTGGATGTTAAGAAATGCATAGGTTAAGTAAATATGATGATTTATGATTTACAAATCAATGGTGACATTAGTTTGGACTTGTTTCGTTTTTTAATGTTCCTTGTCCTATAATTCCACAACTTTATGGTCTTCCAAAAATACATAAATCAATGCATGATCCACCCATGAGACCTATAGTGTCTGGTGGTGGTTGGGTTACGGAGCCGATTTCTATGTATCTACAGAAACAGCTACAACCTTTCTTATTACAATGTACTAATGTCCTGAGAGACACTATAGATTTTATATCTAAATTACGACGTTGGTATAATGACTTGAATATTACTTCTTTAAATCAAGGTGATTTTTTATTTGTAACTTTGGATATCTCATTGCTATTTACGGTCATACCGAACGAATATGGTATTGAATCTATAAGGGAATTTTTAACCTCACAAGCCTCGATGACAGCAAGACATAGAGAATATATGTTTTCTCTTGGATGTAGTTTTAACTAATAATATATTTTTATTTGATGAACAACTATACCTGCAATTAACTGGTGTAGCCATGGGCACATCAGTAGCCAATACTTATGCAAATTTGGTGTTACATCAGTGGGAGAAAACGTATATCAGTAGTAGTAAAAATCCTATGAACAATTATGTATGTTTTTACCAACGTTTTATAGATGATTGCTTTATGATCTGGAAAGGGTCTTCGTCTCAATTGGTTGAGTATGTAGATTATTTGAATACAACTACGAACTTAAAGTTTAAAATGGATTTTTCAGACCATACAATAGCCTTTCTTGATGTTAAAATACAATTATTAGAAGGGTCCCTCCACACCAGTGTTCATAAAAAGGAAGATGTTAAGTTGTCAATCTCGCCTTCATTCTTGCTTGATGGGTTCGGAGCCGATCCTCGGCTCCGACTCGGCACTTGCTAAGCTCTAGAGTCACTTTTACCAGCTCGAGGCAGCCCCATATCCCATGATGCAAGGCAGTAAGTACCCAGATCTCGTTTGCCGCTTCGCTGATGAGGTCCTCCTTTTACCAGCTCCTGGTAAGTGATTTTTACATTACTATTTTTGGCCCCTTTTCTTCTAAAACTTTAAAATTTTTAGTTTTAACACAGTTGTAGTCCCTTTCTGACTAGAAATTCCCTGTCTCCTTAAAACTTTTAGTCAGACTCTCTCCCATCCCATCCCCCCCTTGTTAGGGTGTGTGTGTGTGTGTGTTATTGATAGTTTTTTGGGATATATTATTTAATTTCTTGGACTGGTGTTGTGTGTGTGTATTATTCACCATGTCTAAGGAAAGGGTCTCGGGCTTTAAGAAGTGTGACTCGTGCTGTCAGAAGATGTCTCTGACAGACTGTCACACTTCTTGCCTTTACTGCCTGGGGCCTCTTCACCTGCAGGACTCCTGTGCTATATGTCACTCTTTTAGCCAGAGAGTCCTGCAGGAAAGAAGAAATAAATTGATTTTGAGGGGCCTTCTTAAGCCGGAGGGCCCTCCGGCCAAGTCGGCTCCATCAAAGACTTCAAAGTCTTCCAAGGCCCAGCTTCTGTGTCCAAGCCTGTGGCCTCGGCTCCGACTCTTTTAGAGTCGAGATCGGCTCCGGCTGGAGCCGATTCTGGTTTACTCAAACCTTCGGCACCGATGGCTATCGGTGCCGATTCTGGTTCGACCACTTCGGTGTCGGCTCCAATCGGTTCCGACCACCATGTGGCTCAGGCATCGGTGTCGGCTCCGACACCCTTACCTTTATGGCTGTATCGGCTTCGGCTGGAGCCGATGCATCGAAGCTACATGTCGGTGCCGATAAGTTGTCGGCTGCGACAGTTTCTGTGGTTTCATCGGCTCCGATGGTTCCTTCGAGGAAGAGGTCTAGGTTCCCTTCCTTGGAGCCGATACTCTCGGCTCCGGCTTCACCTCTCCTCTCGGAACGGAGCCATCGGAGCCGATCTTCAAGGTCATCCAGGCTTTCTGACCATGATTTAGAGAGAGTGGTCAGTAGATTACTAAAATCACAGGCACTGGCCCAAATGCTACATAGTCCGTCTCAGCAGACGACTATTAGTCCACACCCCATTGCAGTTCCTCCTTCGACTCTACCCCAGAGTTTGGAGTTGGGGTCTTCGGGAATAGTTTCTGCTACGGCTGAGGGACAGATACCCCCTTCTGCTCCTTCAGCCTCGACTCTTATCTCCTCTTCGAGACCTTCCTTAGAGGGATTCGTGGCGGGCTTCCTGGTCTCCTCCGAGGGGTGAGTGGCATCGGACCCTTGTCCGACCCGCTCTTCCCTTGGAGCCTCGGCCTTGGTGAGCTCGGCTCCGACATCTGCCTCGGAGCCTTCCTTTCGGTGGGTCCTGGAGTTCCTAGCTCGAGCGGGTTCTCTCGGACCTCCCTGGGAGGAGCCTCCGAGGTCATGAAGAGTGTGCTGGCCACTCGACTCAGCCACCAGTCTCTTCCCTTAGCTCCTCCCTCTATAGTGCCTGTTGACATGTCTACCACTTCTCTTGCGCCCGGACCCAGAGATCCTCCGCCTCAGGTTTCCCCACTGGGAATATCCCTCTTCCGAGGATTCTCCTGATTTGTCGGGTGATCCTCCGGAAGAGGACTTGTAAGAGGAAACACGTAGACTCCCGAGTCTATCACTTGGATACTGACTTAGATGAGTCAGAGGGATCCCCAAGATCCCCTCTGAGGATGTCTCCTTCTCAGACATCCTAGAACTCCTTAGACAGAGGGGAAACTGGCCCACCAACAATCCCTCTGAGGATGAGTCAGTATACCTGAGGCGTTTGGATCTCGGCCCTCCACCTCCTGGGTGTCTCCGCCTTCGACCCCTTATGCAGGTTATTGCTCGAAGTGGGCTGCTCCTGACTCTGTAGAGCCAGTCCCTAGGAGGCCTTCTAAATTTATTACTGCCCCGTCGGACAAGCAATTCCTCACAAAAGGTGTCCCCGCTGATGCCATGGTGGTGGCGGCTGCCACTAAGAAGGAACTTGCAGATCCTTCCGTACCTGTCCATCCTCCTAATAAGGACTCTAGGACCATGGATAGATATGGTAAGCGGATGTTTTCTTCAGCGACCTTTGTTATGCGTTCGCTGAACTACCTATGTCACTTCACCAGACTCAAGAGGGATATCCTTAAGGAGCTAGGTGAAGTAGTACAGGATCCTACAGCTGCAGGGGCTCAAGAAAAAATTGCTTCGCAGCTAGGAACCCTTAACTCCATTGCTAACTCCTCCATGCGTCTGATATCATATGCTGCTGATGGAGCGAGTAGAGCCGCAGGTACAGGTGTGGCTCTTAGACGCCAAGCCTGGATGCGGCTCTGTAATTTTGCAGATCCCTTTAAGGCGTCCTTCACAAACTCTCCCTTTGATGGGTCAGCTTTGTTTGGCCCTCAAGTGAAGGAAACGTTGACCAGGTGTGAGCAGGATGGCAAAACTCTTTCTGCCGTAGGAGTCCGTTTTTCCACCTCTTCTAGACCTTACTCCAAAGGACAGAAGGGTGGCAAAATGCGGTTCCGCAAATCCCAAGGAGGCACGCCGGATTCACGTGGTCAGTTTACCCCTAGAGGCAGAGGGGGTAACAACAACAGACGCCGCTCTAGAGGCAGAGGGGGTCCACAAAACCAGGGAAACAGAGAGTCTCTCTCTGACAAGCCCTTTCAGCATCCCTGAGATGTTGCCCGGCTGTCCCACCTTGGAGGCAGTCGGGGGAAGACTATCGCTGTACCCAGAAGCCTGGCGTTCCCTCACTCAAGACAGATGGGTACAGTCGATCATATCCGAGGGTTACAAAATTCCTTTCAAGGAAAGTCCTTTCTATCCCTCAAATTCCCTTCCAGATGTACCACCCGGTCTAAGGGAAATTGCAGAGTTAAAAGTCTTAAAACTACTGCAAAAAAGAGCCATTCAGCCAGTTACAACAGATCATTCAGAGCCCGGAATCTACTCAAGGTTCTTTTTGGTCCCCAAAAAGACGGGAGACTGGAGACCAATATTGGATCTCAGCAGACTCAACAAGTCTGTGAGGAAGACAAGATTCTGAATGGTCACTCTTCAGTCAATACTGCCCTTCTTACAGAAGGACAACTGGATGTGCTCAATAGATCTTCAGGATGCGTACTATCACATAAAAATTCACAGACGCTCCAGGAGATTTCTCCGCTTTCGGCTGGGGTCCAGTCATTTCCAGTTCAGAGCCCTGCCCTTTGGTCTCACTACAGCCCCCAGAGTGTTCACCAAATGCATGGCAGTGGTCACGACTCACCTGAGACGTCAAGGATTCCAGGTGTTTCCGTATCTCGACGACTGGCTCCTTTCAGCCACCACCAGGCATCAGCTTGTTCAAGCCAGGGATTACACAATAAGTCTTTGTTCACATTTGGGCATCTCGATCAACTTCGAAAAAGTCATCCTTGTTGCCCTGCCAGTCTATTACTTTCATAGGCGCAAACTTAAACATTGTTCGGATGTCAGCTACCCTTACAGATCAAAGAGTTTCAGACATTCAAAGTTATGTCAGGATCATTCTAGCCAACAAGAAAGTACAGGCCAGAATGGTTCTAAAGGTATTAGGCCTCATGGCTGCGGCCATTACTCTTCTTCCCCTGGCTCGCTTCTACATACGCCTTCTTCAGTGGATGTTGTTCACTCAGTGGTCTTACCAACAACTTCTAATGCGTCACCAAATACTGGTGACACAGATTTGCAAGAATCATCTTGCTTGGTGGATCACTTCTCCACAGATTCACCAAGGCAGATACTTTGTACCCCCATCCCCGGTAGCCACTGTCACCACGGATGCCTCCCTGATCGGGTGGGGGGGTCATTATCAGGGCAGGATGGTTCATGGGACGTGGCAACCGTTCGAATACCACCTGCACATAAATGTCCTAGAGATGAGAGCAGTGCTTTTAACGTTGCAAGCCCTCAACGACTTTCTTCCCGTAGGAACAATTGCAGTCCACACAGACAACATGTCTGTAGTTTGGTATATCAACAAACAGGGCGGAACCAAGTCCTACCCCTTGTGTCGAGAAGCCCGCAGACTTTGGCAATGGGCGATCTCCTCTCATCGGTTTCTGGTAGCAACGCATATCCCTGGGAAAACCAACATTTTAGCGGACAGATTGAGCAGAGCTATTCTCATGCCTCACGAGTGGTCTCTCAAGCAATCTATAGTGGAAGAGATTTTTCTGGAATAGGGTCGCCCATGTTGCGATCTTTTTGCTACTCCCCAAAACAGCAAATGCCCAGACTTCTTCTCTCTCTTCCCTCTGCCAGGCCATCCCCCCAGAGACGCTCTGACCCAGGATTGGCCCCAGGGACTTCTTTATGCCTTTCCTCCTTTTCCTCTGATCCCTCAAGTTATCCAGAAAGCTACCGTTTTGAGAGCCAAAATGATTCTCATTGCTCCTTATTGGCCTCGACAAATTTGGTTTCCGTTCCTCCATCGTCACCTTTTGGTGCAGCCGTGGCATCTGGACCCAGTGCCAGATCTTCTGATTCACCAATCCGGTCAGCTGCACCGGTCTATCCCTTCTCTCAACCTCACAGCATGGTTGCTCCACTTCCTTCCTTAGCCAGGCTTCCTTTGATCTCTAACCCGTTAGAGACATTCTAGTAGCTTCCTTAAAATCCTCTACCAGGAGGATTTATACAAGCAAATGGAAGCGTTTCTCTTATTGGGCTAAAGCCAAAAATATTGATCCCTTCACTGCTCCAGTTCAGGCAGTTTTGGATTTCTTAGCGGAGATTTTTCATGCAGGCTCCTCTTCTTCCACAGTTAGAGTTCAATTGGCTGCTATCTCGAACTTTCATGTCGGGTTCGCAGATCACAATATTATGTCCCACAGGCTTTGTAGAGCCTTCTTGAAAGGAATTTTCCTCCTGAAGCCTCCAGTCAGGAGTCCTCCTCTTCAATGGGATCTAAATTTAGTGCTGACATCCTTGATTCTTCCCCCTTCGAGCCAGCTGTTTCTTGCTCCCTGAAATTTCTTTCATGGAAAACCTTATTCCTCGTAGCTATTACATCGGCCAGGAGGGTGTCTGAACTTCATGCTCTATCTGTTCGCCCCAATTTGGTCTTTCACAAAGACAGAGTATCATTGAGAACTAATCCGACCTTTTTGCCTAAGGTCGCCTCAAAGACTAATTTAAATCAATCCATTGATCTCCCTGTATTTTTTCCAAACTATTCTAACAGATCGGAACAAAAACTACATTATCTTGATGTCCACCGACAACTCGGATATTATTTGGACAGAACTAAACAATTTAGGAAATCCGATCAACTCTTTGTTTCCTATGCTGATAACAAGAAAGGCCTTCCTGTCTCAAAAGTGACCTTATCTAGATGGCTTTCTTCTGTCATCTCTGAAATTTATCAGCTCAGGGGAAAACAGCTGTGCTCAAAACCTAAAGCACATTCAACCAGAAGCTTAGCTACTTCTACAGCCTTTCAAGCTAGACTTCCTTTAGACACTATTTGTGCAGCGGCCACTTGGGCCACTCCTCATACTTTTGTTTCCCATTACAAATTGGACTTGGCCTCCAGGGACAGAGCCAGTTTTGGCTCTACAGTCCTCAAGAGTCTGTTCCATTGAGCCACCCAGGATAGAGGTGCTAGGGACGCGGTCCCATCAAGCAAGAATGAAGGCGAGATTGACAACTTAACATTGAGAAGTTATGTACCTACCATAACGTTCCATGTTAGTTGTCTTCTCTCGCCTTCTTTCTTGCGACCCTCCCTCCTTTCCCCAGGCCTGGACAGACCTTTCTCTATAAGGAGTTATGATGCTGAAGACCATACAGAGCTGGTCCTTCTTCCATCCTGCAAGTTTTTCTTTCTTCCTTCTTCCTTTGGGAAGTGTTTATGCTAGGTGCTATTGCCCTTTAGTCATCAAACGAGATCTGGGTACTTACCGCCTTGCATCATGGGATATGGGGCTGCCTCGAGCTGGTAAAAGTGACTCTCGAGCTTAGCAAGTGCCGAGTCGGAGCCGAGGATCGGCTCCGAACCCATCAAGCAAGAAAGAAGGCGAGAGAAGACAACTAACATGGAACGTTATGGTAGGTACATAACTTCTCATTTATGCTGGTAGATATATACATAACACTAGCATGCATGCCCATCATGTGTTTAAAGGTATAGTAACATCACAATTCAGTAGAGTTAGTAGGTTGAACACAAATGAGACATGTTTTGCTGCACAGCTTGATGAAATGATGGAAGATTTTTTAAATAGTGGTTATGATCCAAAATTATTAGATGTGAAAACTAAGACTATAGCCGATAGAAGTACAAAACTTAAACCAATTTTTTTATTAAATGATGAACCTAACCCTATCTGGAGTAAATTAGAGCATAAAGATTCTAAAATTAGATATATTACCTCTTATACTAGGACACATCTGGTTAAGCAGATTATAGAGGGAAATTGGGTAATATTAATGGCATCTGCTGATGTCAAGGCTGTTTTGGGTGATGGACCATATTTCTCATACAGGAATATGAGAACATTAAAAAGCAAATTATGCTATAAAAATTTCAATACAAGTCCTAATCAACCCACTTTTTCCAAACCAGGTACCTTTTGTTGTATGAATTGTACTTGTTCTGATATTATGAGCACTAAGAGTAATGTGTTTAAACATCCGATAACTGGTAAAATATAGAAATTTGGTTTATTAGCAACTTGTATCACCACCAATGTGATTTATTTGATATTGGCAACAGTTCTGCAGAGCCTTATAGCCGCTCCTAATGCTGTTTAGCACCAGCCCCCCAAACATAGCTTTGGGATTCTACCCAAATGGTAATTACTGCAACAGTGAAACACGAAGAACATAGTACAGTTGTGTACACTTACCATAAATGTAGATGTTAGAGTGTATTCACTGTTGCAGTCCAGGTTACCCTCCTGCCCATCCCCCTGTCATTCTGGAGTTTGTCTTTCCTTCTCTATCCTCTACAACCTGTGTGGTGTATTTGCTTGCAGATAAAGGTAAAGTTTATATTGATGCATGTATGTATGTATATGTATATATATATATATATATATATATATATATATATATATATATATATATATATATTTTTTTTTGCTACCTTTTTTGGGGGCACCTGACATCGGGGGCAAGAAAAACTAAAGAAAATTGTGTCTGCTGCATGTTTTATACCCCTGACGACTTGACGTCATGGAAGAGGAGACAGCAACTGAAGCAGGTCCCAAGACTTAGGAGTTCAAGCCGACTGAGGGCAACCTGCCAGCAGATTACCCAAATGTAATGACTGCAACAGTGAATACACTCGAACATCTACATTTATGGTAAGTGTACACAATTGTACTTTCTGCAGGAGGCCAGAAAACCCACTACTAGGAAATCCTGCTTGTCCAAATGGAAGAGCTTTCCAGTTTGGTGTCTTTCTCATAACCTGGACCCATTTACTGTGGGAATGTACCTTTAGTTCTTTCTTATTTGTGGGAATTGCTCAGTGCTCAGTTGGCATATTCTTCTATTAAGCCCACAACTTTGCTATTTCTGCTTGTCCGCCTTTAACTCCTCCTTTGGGCTCTAGGTTAAAGGTTAAACAGTTTCGTAAAGGTGTCCTTCATATTAGATCTCCCAGGAAGCCTGTTCCTCCTTCCTGGGATATTAATTTTGGTTTGGAAAAAATGTGACTCAGGCTCCATTTGAGCCTGCAGCTTCCTTACAGCATTATTCTTGGAAGACTGTTCTTTTGTTGGACCTTACCGTTG